>NW_022730291.1:269520-276006 GCF_011630105.1 Anneissia japonica | reverse complement strand
TATACATGGAGACTATGCATGGAGCAAATTTATAAAGTATACACAATAAGTATATGTATAAATGTGTATATGTGAATATATATGTAGGCCTACAAAGGTACCGGTATATAAATATGTACGAATTATATTATGTAATGCTAAAATTTATACATAAATGTCAGACTGCATCGTGATTTATTTACAATGTAAAATTACAAAGTAAGTAATGTATAAAATGCCGAATAATCACTCCACCAAATAGCGTTCATTAATCCGACAAGACTATACGTGGAGCAAATTTTTGCCAGCCTAGTGACCAGTTTATGATCGTCATGAAATATCATCAAAGAAGACCGACGGTCATTCAGGTGACCCCAGAAGTATCGGTAAATGAATCAACAAAATATATTAATATTAAACTAGGTCGGACTAGATGCATGGTACACAAGACGTGTACGTTTTGCAGGTAGTACGGTAACTAAGGTACTCACTGCGCCCGACGGTTGTCGGCCGACGCGATTATATGAAGAACGCAACACTACGACGCAAACGGCGTTGCATCGCCCAGCGCTCACAAGCAGCGGAGTCGGATTCGTCGACCGACGGCCGTAAGACGCAGCCTGTGCCCGGCTTTAAGCCCACTGTAGTGCTGCAATGTCCTGGCCAGTAATTTCACGAACTCTTCTAATGCTATCAATTTTTTTATTCACATATCTAAGAAAGTACGGTAGATAGGCCTACACTTGACAATTATAGGAGGTAATTATAATGATGTAGGCATATACTACAGTATTTGCTAAGTCACGTTATAAGGCTTAGGCCCTGAGGAGTGGAGTTTTGATAGTATCTCACACGCTTTGAGTGTAAGTGTGGCTGGTTAAAATACAAACATTTTGACCACTAACCTATAAGTTCCACCCACAATTTATTACTCCGACTGTTATTATTTGAGTATTTCAACATCATTTGATTTGATATCCCAACCTAACAGTCCGTTAGAATCTTTTTTTTTTCTTTTTTTTTTCTATAAATCTGCCGAGTTCCAAGTAATGCTAAAAACTATTCGTACTGTTGCTGTTGCTATTGATGCTAGTTTTGCTGGTTTCCAATAAGCAATATATCACCGTCTTAATATTACTACGCCTAATATAAATAATAGTGTAAGTATCAATAAATATAAAAATAAAATTATAAGAGGTCTAAATATATCAATTTAAAAAATGGCGATGATCCGTATAAACGTTTATTATTATAATTAAAAAGATACAAACAAATCGTAGACGGCAGGATTCGAACCTGCGCGGGGAGACCCCAATAGATTTCTAGTCTATCGCCTTAACCGCTCGGCCACGGCTACTCCTTGTTATACAAGCTTCTTGATAAAAAAAAAGACATTTATGCAAATAGATAAGAATGGGTTCCATTGTATGTTCTTTTTATTATCAATATCTTTAGCATTAACATAACAATTATTGCTTATTTCTATTTACTTATCATGTACTTGTAATAATGTTTGTAAAAATGATGATTATTATATTAATAGAAATTGACGATGATATTTCAAAATCAATAGTATTTTTTACTAAAATTCAAAAAGTTCGTAGTCGGCAGGATTCGAACCTGCGCGAATGTATGACAGAATGTTTCATTTAGACCCCATTGGTTCTTTTTAATGAGATATTTAGGTCTGGGTTCTCACAAATTCAAAAGACCCTCAAATTTACACCCTTCACTGGATCGTCACTACATACAAATTTAATCCTTGTAACCTGATTAAACTTTCCCGTAAGTTTCATTCACATCAACTGACCGGTTTTTGAAATATCCGGTGAAAACTGTTTGACCTTAAATAATAATAATAATAATAATAATAATAATAATAATAATAATAATAATAATAATAATTTTAATAATAATAATAATAATAATAATAATAATAATAATAATAACAATAATAAATTTAAACATCTTCATAGCCCCGTTTTAATGATATGATTTGTCATTGATAAGGATTTAGCTTTTCAATAGATATACATACAGACTTATGGTTAGTGATTTTCTTTTGAAGGATGCATGAAAGATATGAATAGATAGGTGCATGAGTGACTAAATAAGAGCTTAGCTGGATAATATTCACCAGGTGTTCTTGGTTCTATAGACGGATTAAGAACATTACGGACATAACTATTCAGTTATATATAGAACAATAATAACGATAGGCCTACTTAAGCCTCATTGAAATGCTTGTTAATGACGTCACAAGCCATTCAGGGTCCATAAATCTGTCGGTTCTATAGCACATAGGCTATTAGCCTGTATAAAAACTTATCACCTGAGCGTTGCAAAAATCTGCCAAAACACCCTATTTCCTTTGGAGAGTTAACATGAAGGTTTTATAACCAAAGCGTTTACTCCATGATAGGCCTATAGTATAGCCTAATGTTTGGATTATAAGGCATTGCGTTATGCCTATATATATATATATATATATATATATATATATAGATTAAAAGGCAAAAAAAATGCAAAATACTGGAAAACAACAATGCTGTGGGAAACAATGGCTGGATTTTTTTTTTTTTGTTATTTCAGCACACAGACACTGGCGCATTAGACCCAGCGTTATTGTAGACAGGAAGGATCGAGCATGCAGGAAGGATCTATGCTCAAATAGGCCTAATAAAAACAACGAAATCCACTCAAACAAATTGAATTCGTTGCTGATGTGATTTGCATTATTTTTTCTTTATTTTCCAATTGTGCATTATGCATCATTAGCATACATACATATCTGAATTTCTTTCATAGCACGTATCTACTTCACGTACTTATATTTATTTTAAATGTCAACAATATGTGTAGAGTGTGACCCTTTCCATCTAGCTGAGAGTCAGGTGCCCGACTAAATAATAAAATCAGAAACAATCTATAATTTCACCTGAAACAATCTTTTGTAAAAAAAATTTGTAAAATAAAATATAAAAATTGAATTATATTTTTAAAGTTTTCACATGGCATTATATTCTTAACCATAATTTTACGGTTATACTTTATCTTTATTGGGCCTACTATTGTATCATCATATTGTTTCAGGAGCGGATCCAGGAACATAAGGAATCATTTTTCAGATGGAGTAGCCGGACTACAACATCAACCAATCTTGGTTAGAACTGAGCAACGAAATGTAGGTACCTCTAGATGGTCTAAAAATGTCACGTTGAAACTAAAGTTTTAATGCAATTTTCCTTTTCTTTTTCTCATTTTCCCAAAATATTTTGGGTGGGTAGTGCTTGGGCCGGTGAGGTCCCTTGAATTCACCTCTGCTTTTTATGAAAACAAAATGAAGAAAGTGCGTAACTGCACATCCGTATTAGTATAGGCCTATTCATATAATGCAAGATAATCAAATCAATTATCGCTCAGTAGGTTTGCTCCTTCTTAAATTAATATTTTAATAAGACACTAAATGACAATACGGCGTCACAGCGTGAACGCACGCGTGTATTTTACAGTCGAATATGCCAAGTGCTGAAAGTATTAGCGAAAACAAACCACGCAAGGAAATCCAAGACAGGCCTATATTGCATTATCACAGATAATAGATTTCTTCGCGATAGGTTGCTTTAAATGAAAATAATAGGAGCAATCAGATGTAATTGGACAATTGCATGATAATTGCTTCTTTGTGATGAGGAATCTACTGTGCAATATTAATCTAAATGATTTTATAGGAACGAAGACGATAATGTCCAAGCGCTTGGAGTTTTATTGTCAGTGAAAATGTCGTCTCCCCTGATTTGTGTGACAACTTCTAGAATATTCCAACAATGACTTTTTTCTAGAATATTCCAATAATGACTTTTTTTTTTAAAACAAAAACTTCCCAGTGCGTATTCAAAATGAGCTTCAATTTTCATTGTCTGGGAAGAAGTTGTCACTCGTGCATGTGTGACAACCATTTCAAATGTATGAGAGAACGGAATGTCACAAAGCGTGTATTTGAAATGCGCTTGATTTTTTATTGTCAGAGAAAAATGTTTCTTCCGTGTGGTGTGACAATCATTTTTATAATGTTTGAACAACTTTATTAAAGGGGTGACCGACAATGCCAAAAGGGAAACGTTGTCTCCCGTGTTGTGTGACAACCATTTCTAAAATGTTTGAATGACATTATTCTTAAGTAACAGCGAAAAAGGCAATGTCCAATTAAGTGTATTGAAAATGGGATAGTTAAAATTGTCTCCCGTGACTTTTTGTGAAAAACATTTCTAGAATATCTGGAAGTATGCCTAACAGCAGTGGAATTACCAACATACAGATGGAATTTGTTTTAGACCACATTGTAGTCTTAGGTATTCTACTAGTTTGTAGGCTTACCTCTATCGTTAAAAGCCCGACTTTTTAAAAGTTTAGGTACAATAACCAAGGATTGACAAAAGTGAGTTACCGTTTTATAATATGTTGCAATGCCTTACACAACACAAACATACACATAATACTTTACATAAACTAAGTCTTAGGCCTATTATGAGGATGGATGTGTAGGCCTATTACCTGTAGTTGTTTTGGCTGTGATAAAAAGAAATGCTATCATTAAAAGGAATTGAATTTAAAGTAATGTAATGTATTCGTTGTGGCGAAACTATAAATGTCTACGAAAAATTAAAATAAATTGTTGAAACAAATGTTCTTTATTTTAAATTTATTAAATTTTGGCTATCACATCGATACAGAATCCTTTAATTTCGACTGTGCTCGATCGGTATACTGTAGGCCTACAGGTTATAGACATGAAGCATGTCCCCTTCTACACATACGGTTATTTAGAGCCATTATAATAGGTCTTCCCTTTTTGAATTATCTAGCAGAACACTTATATTATATTATGTGTAATTGTTAAGGTATATAATTTGAAGAATAACATTCAATACTTAATTTGTTTTCGATTATTTTTTAGTCTAAGAACAGTATTCTCAGTTTAAAAATCGACAAAAAAGAATATTTTAATCTCATATTTAAACTCTTTTCGCACTTTTAAATAAGAATTTAATATTTCAATTAAACTTTTGAAAGTTATTTAGATTCTACCACGTATACTTACTGTAACTAGTTGAGAGTATATACCATTTTAAAAATGACAATTTTCGAAATCATCTTTTGTAAACTGGTAAAACTATAGACAGAATTATACCTCACGTATGAACATACCTTATGCCTGTCTAGAATGATAACAAGAAATAACAGAAGGGTCTATAGGATATCTTTTCAATCTTTGTTAACCCTGATCGTCAGGTTTTCTGTGACAGTAAACAGAGGGTGTTCATCTACCAAATTTGCTCCAGGTACCTAGTTTATGTGAGAGACGAATAATGAGAGAGTAATCTGGTTAACTCTTGGTGTGTAATTTCTACGCCTTTCCTTGCTTTAGATCACTAACAAATAAAATTCTTATATAATCTGGCGCGCAGGCAAATGGATATTTAAAGCTAAGTTTTAGTTTTATCGGTGTATATAATGAGTGGTCGTCAACATTTTTAGGTTACGGTAAAGTACCAGTAGTTTCAGAAACAAGCGTAGGCCTACCCAATTCGTAGCTTTTTAAAGAAACTGTTTTGCAGGGCATACAACTGTTAACACCTAGACCTACATACGTCTAGTCTACTCATTGTAAAGAGGCATTTACAGGTATACTGTAGTATAGCAATCAATATTTTCTCCTGATTAACCGATGAACTGTCAATTGTTTCGTTCAAAATGTTCTTGCTTCTATTGTTATATCAGCACCAATATAATGTCCAAAAACAGGAACGAATCCAAGAATGTTGATTTAATAATTGTGGGTTTTAAACTAATGTATGGTAAGCTAGACACAATGAGATACGTTAGCGTAACGTTAATCACGCAATGTGAAATTCTCGATGGCTACGCCACGGAATAACGTACTTCAGGCGTATCTCTAAGGCGAAACATAGGCAAAGGATGAGTACCGAGGCTGTAGAAAAGGTGGGTAGCAAGTAATACAACACTTAAACGGTGAACAACTAGTCCTATACCGGCACAGAACGAGAGAGAACTATTTCATAATTACTACCGTAGTGTTTGGCAAATGTCCATACTACCAACATTCCAGAAGACAAACTCATCACACTCCACACATACAAACAAGAAGATATCGAGACAAGAATACGAGACTGAACATTATAATAAAATTGCTTAATCTAACCAACTATTATTAGAAATATGAACTTATTATACAAACTATATCTCGGTAAGATCTCTGTGACATTCAACCTACTTTAACTTTCTGCTAACAAACATTAACTGAGTAAGCCTTTTTATACGTTCTAGCCAGGCCTGGATAATGTCTTGATTATGTTTTTTCACCTATGGAGTTTTGGGAAATGACTGTTTAGTTGGAAAAATATTTATTATTTTATTTATTTTCCCCTAACCAGTACGTGGTACATAGAACTTCTGATCCATGGCACGTCTATATATACTTGGCCA
>NW_022730291.1:258996-269509 GCF_011630105.1 Anneissia japonica | reverse complement strand
CAATTCGGCTTTGTCTTTTCCTTAATTTCCTTATCAAAGAAACAGGTAAATTTCTTGAAATGAAATCCTTGATAATTGAACCAAAAGGACGTAAGTTAATAAAAAAAAAATACCACACATCTTAGGAATTGATACTAGAATATGCCCATGGCAATATTTAATATTCAAGTACATTTCGATAATTAGTCTGAAGCATGAACGCTAATTTTTCGATAAGTCACTAGGAGTATTGAAAAACGCCCTCAATAAAGAGAGAAATACTTAATAGGCCTATAATGGAAGGAAGTGCGCCCATGATTATAATAATGTTGTTTATTGATTAAGTCTAGTCGAAACATTATCGTAGAGTCAATATGAAAACTCTTCAGTCATGTCACATTAGGCGACAGTAATTTCGGCTATTTGTTTAACAATAAGCGATAGTCATTGTATTGTGTTATCTTCCCCAAACACAGAACGTTGATAGTTTGTCTCATTGACGCCCGTTCCTCTTCATCATGTGAATATATCCAACGAGAACTTTGCGTATCGGCTGACGAGTATTTTTTTTTGTAAGCTATATAATAAGCTCCACTTTAGTGAGTTACATTTTGTTTAAATTGCATCATAATCTCCACGGAAATCACATTCATCTTCGAAAATCCTTCTCAAAGTCTTGATGTTTGAAAAAGGAATTCTAGTTCTACAAACTAGGCCTAGCAATAATATATTTATTTTTCGAATTCCTAGCAAAAATGATAATTTCAATCTGCTATTTTGATTTAAAAAAGTAAAGAGATTCCTTTCAAATGCAAAGCGTAAAATCTGTGGTCTTTCAGGTACTACACACATGTTGTTTTATTGTATATTTATTGGAGCCAAGCAGAGCTAGTAAATAACCCCTTCTTCAATACTTTACATTGTCTATTGACTTAATAACTAAATGCATCCGTATTGGTATTTGACATTTTTCGCTTAAAATAGGTAGCAGGTCAAAACGGCAATAAGCCAAAACGGCAATAACATTATGATATTGATAACTTAGTTATGATATTATAACTTAGTTATGATGTATACAGTTGCTGGATCTTAACTAATCATAATGTACAATTTACACATAAGATTAAATTTTATGTTAAGTTAAGAGGCCTATATAATTTTTAATTGAATCTTGTATTCGTTGATTGTAACCGTAATTTGCATACAATACTACTTTATAAATATCAATCAAGCAAAAACAAAATTCGTAGATTAATCTTGTTACATTTTTATATAAAGTGAATATAAAGTCATCGAAATTAATTTAACATCAATTCAGTTTAAATCGAAACTTTCAAGTGTAGTTAATCTTCCGTAAAATGCGGAATAGATTTCAAATACACACCCTCCTATCTTGTGTGACAAACACAAACTGACCAATCAGAGGTAAGATCATCTATATTGTGGATATCAGTTTCGAAACATCATATAATTGTAATATACTTGGCATTTTTTTGCAAAAATATTGCCCATATGTTACTGGGTAAATAGAGAATGTATAAGTGAAACTAAGAATTCAAATACACAGGCAAGAATTAAACTATACCGGTACTTCTGGATTCTAGCATTTCTTGTATATTGACCCTCGATATATGCTAGACAGTGCACACTTCATTAAAAAAACATATTCGAAGTTAGACACCTTGACACAATTCATAATTAGTAGAAAAGACTAACAATGTAGTTTGACTCCTCACTTTTTCGTTTACATTTTACATAATTTAAAATGTTTATTACCTCGAAATTCATTCATAATTCTTGCCAAACTTCAAAATTATCAAATCATCTAGTTCAATATGACCCGGTTGTATTGTACATTTTAGAAGGTAGGTTGGCTTTACAATCACATTATTCATGTATTGTTCTTTGATGACTTGAGCATTACCCATGGCTCACGTGAACTATCTAAACTGTAGCAAACTGGAATCAGAACTATAAAGGTGTTATTTGGTGTGGTCGAAATCTTGAGGAACTTGAATTTTGACAATGTACTATCTATGTGATCGATATAAAAGCTTTATAATTTACCTATACTACAGCACCTCCATTATATATATATATATATATATATATATATATATATATATATATGAATATGAATAAATGTAGTTGGCAATACTAGCAACGTACAGTGCTCGATACACGTGATAATTCAGAGCGTAAATATTAAAATTTAGAACTTGTAGAACTGGGTATAATCACTCTACAGACTGTTTCATGCTAATGCAATCCTCAGGAATGAGAGAATACAAGGACTGGTTTAACTCACACAGACCCAACGCGACAACAAATCGCGTCGGGCTGCGTCGTACGACGCTGTGTGGGTTGGCCTTTAGAGGGTCAATAGATACTACCTTCATAATGCAAATTACTTAGGCCTAACTCTGGGATTAATGTATTGGCCCGTCGTTACACAAATTCTACCTTAAGTTGATTTGCCACGAAATATTGGAGTCCATGCTGAAGATCCATGTTAGATAATAATACATAATATATTGAAACATGATGTTATCATCGAATAGTTCCTTATTAGCATGAAAAAAGAGGTGGAAAGTGAACCCGCAATCTCTTGCTATCTCCGTGAGCGTTACATCGTTAAGACCACAGATCACGCCGTTTATACACTGTATTCAAAATCTTATTCATTTCATTTTCAAGACGTACAAAACACTTGCTTTTATTAGCCTTTAAGCCCATTTTAATTTAAAAAGGTTCCTCTTACAAAAATAAAAAATCATTAACACAATAAGAGACAGCAAAAAAAAAAAAAAAAAAAAAAAAAAAACTCTAAAAAGGTATTCCAACCAATGAATAGCCCTATATTATGTAACATGACCAAAACAGTTAGTGTATTCAATAAAAAAAAGTATGCAGAATGTTGTGAATGAAAATCAGCTGATAGTACTTTTGTAACTAATGATGAATTTGTATTCACGAGCTTTCGAACTAATCGATAGGGCTTCATCAGGTATAGTCACTACACCCGATGAAACTAATTCGATTGGAGCTATAAATTGAACAAAAATTATGTCGTATGTCATAAGTGAAACCGATTTTTATTTACTGAATAATACGTCTACTCAGCTACCACATTTTACATTCGGAAAGAACCAGGAACTCCTAGCAGCTAATGCAATTAATAAATATTATCGAAAAGTAATAAAGTTTTAATCAAGAATGCAAAAGATACCATCGATCTCTAACGGGGACTCGAACCCGGGGCATTTTGTGTACACGGTGAATGCCCTTTCTATCATATTCCTGTATAGATCATTAATAATATATGGCGTTACAGATTTCCATTAAAAGTGTTGTCCTTTTAACTCAAGCTTCATGGAATATGATTCGGCTATGTTTTGTTTACACATCATTTTTTTAGAATGTACAATAAACAAATAGTCTGTTTTATGGCATACAATAAATGAATGGTATTGTAAATACAATTAGACCGTGTGTAAACTTACAGTTATGTATTATGATAAGCCTATTCGTCACATATTTTTAGCAATTTGTTTATTCTTTAAATCCCATATCTTGAAATGTTTTAAGATTTATTGATATTTCATTATATTTATGATCTCATTAAAATCAATGTATTCAGAACTGATCTGAGAAATCTCTATGTTCGTGTAACATTGAACGATAACGTTTTTAACGTTTTAAATCCATTCCTAACAACAGCTTACCGTATGCTTGAATAAGCGCAGCTCTCGAATAAGCGCCGCACCAAACGCAATTGTTTTCGCTAAGCGTCGCTCTCGAATAAGCGCTGCGGCACTTAATCAGGATTATCTATTATTACCATGTGTGTAATAACACACTAAGGGAAACATGGCTTCAAATACAATGTAAGTGCTAAAATGAATAAATAACACAATGAAGACACAAGCATTTCTTTATATAAACGGTTATTTTTATGATGACGTAGGACCTATAAACCTACCGAATTAATGAATAGGTCTACGTTAAATAGGTAGCATGTGAACAGGCATGAAAGGCTCCACGCTAATATTTTTTTTTTTAAGTGCCGTTCCGGAATAAGCGCCAGTCTCGAATAAGCGCCGCACTGAAGCCTCAAAAAATGTTATAAGCGCCGCGGCGGTTATTCGACGGTAAGCGGGCTAGCCTATGCGTTCTGCAGCAAACATTATTATGGACGTCCTATTTGAAGATACAGTAGACATAAAGAACTTAATGACATTTAAATATTAAAATGTCTTACTTCGACTATTTATGGACGTTATTATTTTTCAATTGAGGATTAGAATGACAAAAATGTTACTCATAATTAAAGAATGAATAGGCATAGGGGCCTATATATACAGTTTCTAAATCGTGCATAGACCACTTTAAGGGTGATTTAAAAATTGGCTTTAAGGTTATGATAGTAAAACATCGAAATGTTTTGATATTTCACTGAAAGGGGGTGTTTCGTATGTTTATGTTAGAGTTCCTAAACCTATTTTATAGGCCTATGCATATAGTAGGCCTATACGGAAATAATATTATAGGTTTCAGGTAATTATAAGTTTCTTGATATTTATTGTTAATCGCCAGTTTAAGTTATTTTCAGATTACATCTGTGTATCGTATCTTATCATATCGTCTCTCTGGTGAGTGCTGGAGCAGCACGTGTAAACGAATGTTGTGGTTAAACTCAGTGTTAGAGAATTCTGGAAACGGGTGGCGACTGATATGGTCTGTAAGAGAGGTTAAATAATTGTTCATCTTTACTATGCATATATAGACTTTTGTTCGTCCGCTTAATCTATTCGATACTCAAATACTCCAGGCGCCTAACTAACTGATGTTCACTGTCTTGAATGTGTCAGTCAATTGACTTAGGCCTACGTTCCCCGAAGTTCCGCAAGCGCGTTGCCAGCAAATCAAAAGCGATTATTTAGGATCATTTAACGGTTCCCTACGCAGATGAACCATCAATATTTACAGAACACAAAGTATAGACACTGTGTTTACTGACAAACAGGACTTTTATGACCAGTGAGTGTGTCTATAGGCCTATAAAGCCTATGTATACCTCGTAATGTTTAGTATTTTATTGAATTTTATCTTGCAAGGCCTAGTTTGATTCGAGGTGGCTAGGGATAAGCGGTATACTGGGCCTTACCCAAAATAATAACTCAGACAATCATATTAAGATTCTTCTCTCATAACTACTCATATGCGTTCTACTAATAATAATTCGTAATAATTTCCTTAAGTGTATAAAAAGAGAACACTCGAAGATCCAGACCTGCATGTTAAAGAGATGTAACGGAAGACGCAGAATATTTTATTGTTGATTTGTATTGAAACTCTGCATTGTATTTTTTTCAAAAACAAGGAAATCGATGTTGTTTAGTTTAACGAATAAAAACAAGAAATACCGATAACATTTAAATTTGAGGCATATTCGATTCTTCAAATTATAAAGTCAGATCCTGCATATCCTAAAATTTAAAACCTCAGCGAATTTTGATTTAAAGTTTTTTTTTTCTTTTTTTGTTTTGTTTTGTTTTGTTTTATTTTTAATTGACAATAACCCCAGGCAAGGCTGATGAATCCACTCAATGTAAGGGGGTTACTTATTTAAAAGAAACCGGTTCACGAGAGATTTAAATTGGGAAGGTTGATAAACAGAAGGAAAACAATATGAAGGCAATGCGTTCCAAAGAGAAACAGAACGACGGATGACCGCATGCAAAAAAAGTACAATATGAAATTTGGCAACATAGGCTTAACTGAAATTATTAATTTGTGTAAAAGATTCTTGATATGAAGATGATGGCTAAACGTTAAGGCTGTTGAATTGATACCAGGTTTTTTATTTTGTATTTTCATTTTTTTTTAAATCCTCCAAAACACGAAGTTAACAAAGACAAGCTTAAACAAAACCTGGGTTGGATGGATCAAAATGACCCTAATGACGATACATACAAGGAAATTTGAATATACTGTACAGATTGCTTATTGATGATTGCTAGATACCGAAATAGAAAACAAGGGTTAGGCCTATACTTTGTCAGCAGGTGCCAACAAATGTTTCCTCAACGTGTATTCGGCCCCACCTCCATCTCTATTGGTAGTCTAAAGTTCGAAGTAAAGTCGGTCAACTTTAGGCCGATTTTCTAAAAGGGAGAAATTCCAAGTGAATTCGGTCCCTCACTAAATCTTTGTAACACCGGACCTGTTTTCTTTTCATCGGGATGACATAGGCCTACCGTACTAAATATAGAGAATATTTTATATAGTTAACATTTACACAGCGCATAAGCTAAAATATAATATTTTCAATCGCGGATATAAACTTTTAAATAAAATTGATTGTGGAGATAACAGTTCACACCTCCGGATGACTGAAAAAAAAATATGGGTCCAATGAACTTTGTTTAACCATAAATAGTGAGGTATGTCATATTACCGTATAAATTTCGACGTTGAGCACGTAATAATATATGCATATCATGTAAATATTCTTAACTTATAGTTTATTGTTATTGTACAGTATTTTTGCAAGACCATATTGTAATAACAAGGTTAAGATCTCGTCTGTATATGTTATCCTGCCTAAAGATGTTTTAAATAAATAAATAAATAAATAAATAAACTTGAGGAAGGGTTGGAATTGAATGAAGCCGTTGTTCTGTGTGGAACAAGTACCGGAACCGTAATTACGGAGCAATGTAGATGAATTTAGGCACAGTAGCACCAATATATACTTTATTTATTTATTTTTTAATTTTTTTTTATATCAGCTCGTTGTTCCAAAGACTAGAAAATTGACATTAAAATACTAACGTTTCAAAATGTAAAATATAACTAGACATCAGAAAATTACGTAAAATAAAACACTAAATTGAGAAGGTTTGGACACAAGAATTAAAACAAAACGAGCACAAACAACCATAATGACTCTGACCTGGTAACAATATGCAAATCTGAGACAGATATATATATATATATATACATAACTAAAAGGAGTCCAAGCAGGGGTAAAGTATTGTAAACATAATTTCTATTTCTGTTGTTAATATCATCATCATTATCAATATCATTATTTACAACCATCATGACAAATATACCATCATTGAGATGTACTGTACTATAGTTGTACAGTTACAATGTGGCATTGAGTAAGTAACAAAATTGACTGGTACTAGATCGTTTGGTTCGTCTTAGTCTTTAGGGGCGTTGAGGAGGACAGATCAAGACCTTGATCAATGAAAACCTCTAGTATACATCTTGTGAAAAAGTAAGCTTTTCAAGACTAAGCATGACAACTAAAATTAATGTTAAATGTTGTCAAAACTATCTGCATTTAAATTATTAAATAAATGTATAAAATCATGAAGGCATTTATATAAAAAGTTATTCTTGACTTAATAATGGTGAAAGTAGACCTAAACGAAACTTGACCAGGAAATATTCACAGGTCATCTTGTTGAGATTCAAATTTTCGATTCTATTCATCAGCTTTATGAATATTCATTTATATTCAAAGAGCGCTGTCTTCTAATCTAATCTTGCACTCGTGTCCACAGGACGTTGTCTTCACGGATTTTATCACTCTTTCTTTATGTTAGATAGCATGATAAATACAAAATAAAGAGAGCATAATACGGTATATTAGACTATGTGTCTTACTTTTAAGGTAAGAAAATGCCTACCGTTTAGGAAGCTAAACAACTTATTAAACGTTTACGGTCAAGTAGCTTGAATACTAAGATACGATGTTAAAGGTTGATTTGACGGAACTAGGTGTATTTTAATAAGTTAACAATAAGACGACCATAATTTCATGATGTGGCAGAGTTTAAATTTTGGATAACTGATTTTCAAATAAAGCTGTAATACACGAACACATCAGGTGATCAAATAGTACACGAATTATATGGTGGAGCCATGAAGTAAAGTCAATATTGATCTTTCCCTTATTCTGGAGTTTTATTATCACCAATAAAGGTATTTATCACACTGGTATTACGCACACTGTTTCTGAAATAACTTTATGACTTCGTATAAATAGCGTCTCTTCGGTGAAGAAACTATGGTTTAATTCTACCCATATTTAAGTTGTGGTTCGTCTGGTACAGTACTAAAAGTGTTATTACTTCCTTTTTTGTTTCGCTTTTTTGCTTCTTTTTTTTTTTTTTTTTTTTTTTTTTTTTTTTTTTTTTGCTATAAAAAATAAGGATTAAACATTAACTTGGAAGTTAATTATGTTTATAAAAATTGGAGTAACGCAGACAGTCTTTTTGATTGAATGGAAGTAATATAGTGGAATTATCGTTCTATTTCACGTCGGTACATCTTGCAAAAGACAAAAGAGTCCGTCACTGCAAGGTTTCAGATTGCATATGCTGCGAGAAGACCCAAGTGCTTGTTTTCTCTCCCAACTTGCTAAACTAAACCATTTTCATTGTGTGCGAGTTTTAAATGATGTTTATTTCTTAAGAAGTTAAAAAAATATTAATTAATATTAATAATTATAATAATTTATCCAAATAGATATATTTAGATAATAGGTGGGCCTACGAATATTGTTTCTTCAATACATGTTTATAATTTAAGATTTTCCTGGTAATAGTACAAATCAAGTCAGTTCATCTCGTTAAGAAGATTATTTATCGTTGATATTTAGAAGCTATACAAAAAAGATAGTATGTATTATAAACTAGGCTTTTAGATATACAGGTATCAATTATTTATATAAAAACTGGAAAACTGCATTGGCAAATATATATATATATATATATATATATATATAATATATATATATATATACTTTTTTAAATAGTAAATAAAAAAAAACTCCCATAAACTTGCCATATAAATCAGAAGAGCAAACATTTTCGGTTATCAACCTCTGTCAATCTATATTATGTACCTTTCGTATAAATAAATCTCACTCAGAGGCAGATTACAACCTGTTTGACTTTGATTTTGCATATGTATGTAGGCCTATAATGTATGTATGTATGTATTATATGTATATCGTTATCTTTATTTCAAAACAACCCAGTGAAATTAAAAATTTCGTGGCAGCCAAAAGGCTGAATTGCGGCATTTGTTAACAAAAAAATTCATTAAAGCGGCATTTGTTAACAATAAAATTTCATTAAAAAAAGCTGTACACATTTTCAAAAAAGACAAGGAAAACATTAAAAAATTATATTATTACCGTAAATAGGACAAACAAATGAATTAAAAGAAAAACTCACACTTAAGCTGAAGGTGACCCATACACGGGCGCCTTATACAAGCGAAGTCAAGCCCATAAGAGGTAGTGCGTGTCGCAGCTCCAACGGATGTCGAATCGTAAAGATGAGAATGAGGGAAATATGGAAATTTGGGTTATGAAAGAAAAAATCTACAATTGTTAATTAATGAGGGTTGTGAGATATGGTATTGGACTGTTGTTGAATCTGGTTGTTGACTGGCTGAAATTTTCTTCTCTTCTCATCTCAAAGCTGCATTGTATGAGTGAAATTTACGTTCAGAAACCAGTGTAAGTACCTATCACTCACACTGGCCTTTTATAGCAAATTTCCTACACAAATGCCATCCGGTGCTCGCTGATAGACAGTGGCGGCGCTAGGGGGGGGGTTGGGGGTAGGAAGGGGATAGGGTAGGGGGGAGGGTATGAAACGTTTATATCAAATTTTGGCCTGAATTGGTTAGGCCTTTATAAATATATCGTTTGGACACCAATGAGATACAAAAAGCACTATCCTTAGGTCAAGATGCCCCTTATAGCAGCTTATTATATAGTTCAGACCCACGCCCCTCGGATGGGGCTACGCCAAACTACAACTCTTGCCATGCCTGTCGGGTGCATTGCTCTGCCGTCGGGAAAATCCCAGCGCCGCTACTGCTGAGAGACTCTAGCCCCAGAACTTTCGTTCAAATTACGGCTGCATGATCTGGCACTTAGAGGGGTTAAGCCCGTTTATTGGTCTTAGACCATTGGTGGAGTGCAGCTAATCCACCTTGGATTTGACTTGGTCCACCCAAAAGCTCGACCTTCTCTAAGTGTTAGATCATCCACCTACTTCCAAACCTGGATACCCGATTTGAACATAAATTCATTGCAGTATTAATGGCACAAACACAAATTATGGGAGCAAAGGAACTCACTCCACCTGTAAGTGTTTCTCACTTGGAAAAATCATTCATGTATTTGACTCTTTGTCTTCTCACAGAGAGAAAATCGACGATCCGTTACGGGATAGAAAGAGCAACATTTATACTAAGAAGTCTGTTAAAAGCAATGCGATGATCAGCAAGATCAAACGCTTTAGTGAAATCTGTTAGTGCTAGCGTGCTAATAGTTATGGGTTTCAGCATGAGATAAGTTTGTTGTAGATTTCTATCAAGCAATGCATAGTGGACAAACCTCTTCTGATTACCAAACTATCGAGACTAATACCAGGTTTGATAACTTCGACAATAAATGTTGACACCCTACGCTTTGTCACTTTAGCTAAAGTAGAAG
>NW_022730291.1:252833-258855 GCF_011630105.1 Anneissia japonica | reverse complement strand
ATAATACATCGTGTAGCATATCCTATACATATTTATTTCTTTCTCTAACTTTCTAAGCAATTCACTGATTGACAGTCCACATTAAATGTTTCTCTTTAGTAGATGAATTCTCTACGCAACCTTATTACTCAGTTTATATTAATTAAGCAATGGCGTTTATTAACTGTAGTAACAAGTTGTCATTAACTACGACACAATTAATAAGTTAGCAAGGTAATTTGCTCTTGGTTTGATTAAGGTTTAATCTTTTGGACGTTAATTCAATAAAATGGTCAACGAAAAAGAGTAATATATTCATATTGGACAGCAATTAGAGGCTATAATTTGCATATAGTTTAATTGTTTCACTGATTCTAATTAGAAGTAGGATTATTGAAACAATACAGCCAAAGCTTTATTTAAAAAAAAACAACTGTTTGACAGTGTTAATTACACGGCAAAGGGTTTGTAAAAAACTGCAAAAGGCTGAGCAAACTAATCATTTTAAGCTCTGTCTAATTGTATGCCCATATATATTCATGATGTGCCTATATATGGTCATGGTGTGATGTCATCATTACCATATTCAGGAATGCCACATGTTTTTACTCTCTATATCTATGACATGATAGAAGATCATAGCACGACACTTCTTAAATTATTATCATTTGTTTATAAAAGTGGAGTAGTGAATTTGAAAACAATAATAATTTATATTGACTAAAACAAATATATATACATAAATACCTATAAATATTTATTTATATTTAGTTTTTAATCGGTATATAATGTGAAAGAAATAAATGCTGGTTTGATTTGATTTGATTTGAATTGAGAAGTGTAGATAGGAGGGAAAAGCGATGGGGGAGATGAAGTGATAAAATATAATGGTGAAAATAGAGAGACCTTCTATAGGCAACATTTATAATAGTAAATTAATTAATGTTTTTTTGTCGTATTTTATGTAGTTTTTTTTTTTTAATTGTTTAGTTGTAATTATATCATTCTTTATTGTTTCTTACTTCATTCATCGAGCCTTCTTAAGCTTTCACATTTATTCACCAATCGTTGGTGGCTTACCCAATAGACCTTTCCGGAATGTCGATCAAACTGAACAACTGACTAATCAGAACAGCGCTAGGAATACGCGCGCGTCTCAAGAACATACGTGTTGTCCCGCATGTTCGCGTCTTGTGGGACCTTAGCAACAATATCCAAGGGGCGGGGTTTAGCGAAAAGGCCCGTTTGTGAGTGAAGGTTGAGATGTTTTTCCAGTTTGGACTTAAAAATTCATGTACTGTCAAAACACTATGTCACTAGGCTATTAAATGCATTCCACTTTTAAATAATATGAGAAAAGGTGCTTTCGATGCATAGTCCTGGTGTGCTGTTTTGCAACCTTATAATTTTGTCCTCTGGTTATTGAATCCTTAAAAAAAAAAAATAATCATTTGGATTTACGTTATCAAAACCTTTTACCATTTTAAAGAGTTATTAAACAGGCACGCGCTCTTCTATATAGTAGGCCAATGCAAGTTTGTTACTCATAATAATAAATTTACGATGATATACACTATCCGTTTCATCGTAATTATCATTACCATTATGAACTAAAACGGTCGTAGTCGGCAGGATTCGAACCTGCGCGGGGAGACCCCAACAGATTTCTAGTCTATCGCCTTAATCGCTCGGCTACAACTACGGTACTTCCTGTCATAAGTTTACTAATTGATTTTAAGCGAATAACAGGTCAACACTACGAACATCGGAATTTACTTTCTTGTGCTGTTAGTTTCGTAAATTTCAATTCACTCTTTAAGTACAACCATCAGCTAATAAATTGTTTTTGTATTTTTGAATGTATTTTTAGGTTTGCAAGGACGTTGTACGGTATCCAAAGCATTGATGATGAAGATTTAAAAAGGAAGCTCTATACCGCAGTCATGGTGATGATGTAAAATATGTAAATGGCACAGTAATAATGTAGACAACATGATGTGTTACCGTAAATAGTGAAATATCCGTATTTTTAAAGGCGAAAATTATATCTATTGATTCCATTAGTGTATTATCTAATTATAATAAATTAAAAGGCAAAATTACTGGAAAACAACAACGGTGCACCGGGAAACTATGGCTGGATCTCGGTAGAGATATAAACTTATTAAGAAAAATCTAAATAAAACAAGAGCTTTCGGACAACACTAGTCATTTCTCAGTGACGTTTTGATGTGCAATAAGTAGATTATTCTTGAGGTCGGGGTTCATTTCACTTGTGTCCCAGAGTAAGGGCACCATATATACGTTGCTACCCAACTCTTATTAATGGGTACCAGCAAATTGCTGGGAGTCACCAGTGGTTGACCAGCGTCTCACCCAGAGGGAGTGTCCGCTTCCTGCTATAGAAGCTGGAAAAAAGATCCAGCCCTATGAGCCCTAGTGGTTTGGAAAGGATTTACTACTTTTACTAACTGTTATTAATAAACTCGATGAATAAATTCTAATTCCATATAATGCAATATCTAAATTGCAAAATTTGTATATTTAAGTAAGCATTATATTTCAATTAAAAATAAAACAAACAAAATATTTAATTAATTGTTCTTTGATTACCGTAATAAAAAATAAATAAATTGAAGTTAGTACAGTAAACCAGTAAAAACTGAATAATCAATTTAGACTACAAAATTTCATATTCAAAAATATGTGACATGCTCAAATATGGTTATGATGACATCACATCATGACCATATATAGGCACATCATGACTGTATATAGGCACATCATGACCATATATAGGCACATCATGACCATATATAGGCACAGCATTACTATATCGGCATATTTTGTAGTCAACTCGCAAATCATATGACCGAAAATAAGTTATGGGATGTTCATCCATCCGCCTATCGACCATATCATAGCACTGAAAGTGCTTTAATTAAGGTGAAGAATGATATCATGCTTTTATTAGACAAGGGTCATATTGTTCTATTTTTATCATTAGATTTATCATCAGCATTTGATACGATAGATAGGGAAATCTTGATGAAACGATTGTCCACGAGGTTAGGAGTTCGAGATGTAGCATTAAAGTGGTTTCGTTCATACCTTGAAACTTGGAAAACTTGTGTAGAAATAAATGGCACACAATCAGAGATAGTTAGTAATACAGTAGGGTTACCACAGGGATCGGTATTTGGGCCTATAGGTTACACCTGTCTCTTATACACATCTATCCAATATTTTTCAAATTTAGTTGCAACAATTCAAACTGAACTTTTAATTAGTGGGGATGTTCAACCTAATCCAGGTCCTCGATGTTTAATAAACAAAATAAACAGGGATTCTGATCAACATTTAAAACCAGAGTTATGCTACAATAGAGATGAATTGTTTAATTTGAAGCCAGTGAGGCTAATTAGACTGCCGAATAATTTATGGTCAAACATTTACTCACTTGGAATAGCGAAAACATGTCATCGGGGAAAAAAAGCTGGTAGACGCAAGCGGAGAAACATTCCTGTACATATAACAGTAAGAACATCTGATATAAAAAGTTTAAAGAAGTCATGTACTCTCTAGACTAGATTATTGTAATGGTCTCCTTACAGGGGTTACCCAGGCACACATTAGGAAACTACAAAGTCTTCAGAATTGGTCTGCACGTCTCATATATCGTGAAGACAGACGTATTGATGCCAGACAACTGATTAATTCCCTTCACTGGCTACCCATCAAAGAACGCATTTTATTTAAAATTCTTTTATTTGTGTTTAAATTTTTCAATGATCAAGCACCAATATACTTCAGTAGTTGTTTAAAAGTTCATCATAAATTACGACCAAATCTTCGCTCTGAATCAGACCCTTTTCGCCTTTCATGCCCCTTAGTTCATAGCAGATCAGGTGATCGTTCCTTTAGTGTAACAGCGGCCATAGAATGGAATAAACTCCCTACAGTTATTATACACATCTATGTTGAATCTTTTAAAAAACTACTGAAAACATATCTTTTTTCAAAATTAACTTGAGCTTATTGCTTCAAATCATTATTCAACTCTGTAAACGCTATGATATAGTTTTCTATGAATAGCGTATCTAAATACTAAATACTACTAAATACATATAACAGCTTTTGTTGTTTTTTTTTTGTCAAAGGAAATTTGATAATCTGGACAGAGATTTAATAATGTTGGTAATTTATAACTTTATATAATTTTATTGTTTCTTTTAAGTAATATTTTTAATCTGTATTTTTTTATTTGTAAAAATGAGGTAGTGTGATGTCTGATTTGTTCTTGCTTTATAACATTATTTTTGCAATTCAGCTATAGCTGCAATAGAATACTATATATATATAAATAAATATATATATATATCATTATATAAGAATATTATATATATATATATCATATACTTTTGTTAGATGCATTACTACATTTGTGTGTATATATATAATATATTTATAATATATATATATATATATATATATATTTATTTATATATATAAATTATGTAACAAAATACCTCTGAATAGATTCGAACCCTTATATACACTATATTTCGCAATCACAGATTCCATTTTTTACCGTTTAAAATGTATATACATGTATAAAGCATCACCGCTAGCAATTATATATATATATAAACGAAACAAAGATACGAATACGGCGGTAGATAACCTGTTTTCTGTTAAATGAGCAGTCCAGTTGTATTTATAGGAGTTTTCCAGAATTTACCAAAAGCTGCAGGTCTATATCTTTAATCTTAAAAAAACGGAACAATAAAACTGTATCAGCAATTTTTTTTCCATTGTTTACAACAACAATATTATTCCTCATTATTCGTCTTGTGTATCCGGTGATAATTTCCTATCTATTCTTTGGAGAACAATCACTTGCCGACCGAACTAATTTACACTTGGGGTTTTCGAATTAATACGTGTACTAATAGTTAAGTATTATGTTAAAAGTTGTACCGTAGTGCATATTAGTGGCCCCAACTTTTTGATTTGAAGTAAAAAAAAAACAAACAAACAAACAAACAAAAACAAAACAAAACAAAACAAAACAAACAAAAAACCACTAAAAAAAAAAAAAAAAAAAAGAACAATGAATGTTATAAAAATGTATGGGTAATTGTTTTAAAATACGTATTTTATCTGTTGTTCTGCAATTCATTTATATATTTCAATGTACTGTATATATATTACTTTGACAATATTGAATGGTTGTTGTTGCTAAGTATTTTGATTTGTTATCCATTAGTAATTGTATATGTAGTGTTTATCTTGTACTTTTTTTAATGATATTTGGTAATGTGTTATATAATATATATATTTATATATATATTAATGTATCATGTAGATAATGTTTATATGGATATAATTTAAATAAATCAAATAGAAATAATCTATATATAATCTATGATTTATATATAATGATGTTTATATTATATTAATGTATCAAATAGATAATATTTATTTAACATAAATGTATAAAATTCAAATAAATCAAATAAAAATAATCTATATCATTATTTGTGATCCCAGTGCAAAGCAGTAAAGTAAAAATGCTTCCAAAATAAAACCTTCATATTCTGTTACACACTATACTAATGTAATATACAACTATTAAATAATATTATTGACATCATAGACATGTAGTAATTCTTATTTAAACAATGTTTTAAATAAAATGATGTATATATATATAATATATATATATATATATATATATATACATACATACATACACCCATACATACATACATACATACATTAAAAATACCTACGATTAAGATATATTATGTACGTTACGTTTCAGTAAGTTTCACGAATTGCCTTTATAAATTAAATATAAACTAAATCAGAGTACGAAATAAACGGAAATCACTGTGCATGGTATACTAATTTTGATGTATTTTAATAGTAGGTATTTTTAATGTAAATTATTTTAATAAGTAGGCCTATTTTTTATATTTTAAGACGATTTTGTACTGTTTTATGGATGCTTTTGTACCGTAGATCCTTATAAAGAGCG
>NW_022730291.1:244052-252599 GCF_011630105.1 Anneissia japonica | reverse complement strand
CATGATTATGGCAATTTGGAATGTTGAAATGATCTGTGAGAGTAAAAAAGTTCCTCAACCGGGATTGGCACCCGGGACCGTCTGCTATCTGTGCAGACGCATTAACCTAGTAGGCCATTGAGGCTTTGTTGAAATATAAATTTTGATTAAAACATCTAATTCCTCACACTCATACGTATGGTATAGTTGGACTAGTAGTGTTAATCAAACTAAAGAACTGGCCTATCAGAATAAATCAATGCATACGTACTTTTACTTTTACCTTTCGATTTGTGGTATATTGGCATGAAATTCAAATTTGCGGGGATGAGCGGAAATGTCTACTACTGTACTTGTATTGTTTTTGATGAGCTTTATCGATTATAAAATGGCCGTATTCACCTTTATTTACAGTGTTCTATTGTTTATATTCTGCTATGTTAAAATGATTGATGCCTAATAAAGACAAAGTAACTGAGAGTACGATTTCATGTATGTTAGTTCTTTTTTGATATCAACATTATCTTTTTTAGTCAATTTATATGAGGAATACAATTGCTGATCTAACCACCGTATGATAGAGGAATTAGAAGAGAAAGAAAAAAGATAATAATCCATGTCGTTACAAGCAACAGTTTATCACTAAGCTCACGTAAGATTCAGCACTAATATTTACACAAACACGTAAAATATAATAATGAGTCATTTCCATTGTTTCCATAATTTTCAGTACATTTCTGAGCCGCTCATTATATTTACTTTATTTTAATATTACTAGGCCTCTAGCCTAGGCCTACACATATACTATATACTATTTTGTTTCACATTAAAAATGCTTTCAAAATAAAACCTTCATATTCTGTTATACACTATACTAAGGTAATATACAACTATTAGATAAGATTATTGGAAACATAAACGAGTAGTAATTCTTACCTATATATTGACCTATGCTACTATGGCTAATGACAGGTACGCTTTCACCATTAAAAGGCTTAGCCTATTCTATGAATGGAATGACTTGTATGAATCACGAGCCCTTGTAGACAAACCAAGTGCCGTTTCGATTTTAATTTTACTCATGATATTTCGTCCAAAATTCCAGTTTACGGCAAAACTTTTTCTATGACGTCAGATCTGATCTGTTGAAAAAATGTTCGGTTTGCTCACATGACCATCAATTTGGATCATGTGGTATTTAGACAAAACCATGGAATTTAACGTTGGATGATATCCTATAATTATTTTTTTGTACAACAATTATTTTGATAAATAAACAAGTGAAAGAAATAGTTGATGTCATTGAATTATTATTAATAATAATAATAATAATAATAATAATAATAATAATAATAATAATAATATAATTTATATAGCGCCTTTCCAAAATGATCAAGGCGCTTCACAATGGTTACTATTATTATTACATCATCATCACCATCCTTAAAGTTATTATTATATTGTAATCATCATCATTATTAATGTATTATTATTGTTATTACTACTATCACTATTATTATTATTATTATTATTTGCCTCATTATCAGCATTATTATAATAATTATTAATATTGCATTGTAATTAATGTTATTCTACATG
The DNA here is from genome assembly GCF_011630105.1 of Anneissia japonica. Classification (NCBI taxonomy): domain Eukaryota; kingdom Metazoa; phylum Echinodermata; class Crinoidea; order Comatulida; family Comatulidae; genus Anneissia; species Anneissia japonica. The sequence continues at coordinate 251,021 of NW_022730291.1, read as the reverse complement.
TTATTATTATTAGCATTGAAAGTATTTGATAATCTGGTAGACTGAACAAGAATGAATATTCTTTTCTGTAGAGTTAGAATGGATTTACTATTCTACGTTTGTTATAATAATCACAGAATCAGCATCGATTCATTGCGGGACTTACCATTCAGGTATGCCTCTTGTAAATTTTAAGTTTCCGTTTCCCTATGGGTCTCTTCTGGTATAATAATAGGTCTACTATCACGTATAACCTAACGTAGGCCATGTAATGCAATAATGTTACAAAGAATACCACATTGACTTTAACGAAAACACAAGCCTATGACTTCGTATGCGTATCATAACAAGGTATTTGAATAGTCAATAGTCTAAACATTTCAATAGTATCTTTACATACGAATTATGTGCTGGAAAACGTCAATCACGGAATGGTTATTTCAACAACAGTTTTAGTCCAGTCGACGTGAGGTGGATACAAAATACTGCTCAACAAAGTCGAGCATCGATTTCTGTAACGAATATAACATCGTTGTATTTGTTCATACTAGACTGAATTGGTCAAGATGTTGAACAATTCTAGAATTGATCATGCTATTGAAGAAACGAAATCGCCGCTGAAGTCATAGTACATTCGAAATATATTTCAAGCACCTCCTTACTGTAAGTGATAAACAAATGAAATTTATTATTATTATTGTTATTATTATTATTATTATTATAATGATACACCTAATAACACAATAATAATAATAATAATAATAATAATAATAATAATAATTATTATTATTATTAATATTATTAACAATAATAATAATAGGCACAAAAGTAATGACAATAATAGGCCTAGTAATAATTGTAAACATTAGAAATAGTCATAATAAATTAATAATATATGAAAAATATAATAATAATAAATATCATTATTATTATTATTATTATAAATAGGCCTATATTAGTATCCATGACTACCGTATGTATGCCGTATATTATGTGTTTACATGTATATTAACACATAATATAGGTCTTTATTTCAATCAAGTTTATTCAACTTGTTCTATTTGACTGTCTGTTGTGACTCACTCTTCTCTCTCGCCATGTTTACTTTGAATTCTGCAGTCACCGATGTCCATTAAAACAACAGTCACATACCGCTTCTATAATTGTTTCTGTCAGTGGATGGCCATCGTTTTACCCCCACCGTACCCCCTTGCCAGTAATTTTAGTAAAATCATTTGCCATTTCTTTTATTTGTTAGTAGTAGATATTTCAAATTTCACTGGCCTTGCCTTGCTAAGTTTTTTTTTATCGAATCATTTATCGTTTTAGATTTTTATCTTGCTACTCTTACAGGTGCATTTTTTTTCTGTATTGAATCACTTTTTATACCATCGTTTATAATCCCGTTTGCGGTCTATAGATTAATAATAGTCGCAATTGCCCGGTCACCTCAAAAGTGTGTCGAAGGGCAGTGGTGAGTTTGTTTTCGGGTTGATTACCCGGTGCATAGATTGCTTTTCTTTCATTTACAATTTATCGAATCAAAGGTTGTCAGAAAGAAAGAGAAACTCCCTGAAAGAATTCGGGCCGGAGAGCCTTTTGTCCGTGTAGCCGGTGTTTGTTGTTCTCTGGTGGTACTGGAAGTTTGTATACACAGAAATCAATTTCATACCACAATGACCGTTTGCTCTATTCTAGTCTAGTTATTCTAAAATCGCTCGGGTCATTTTACAAATACGGCAACTCGGCGTTGGGCGCATAGAAAATGGATTTTGCATGTCAAAAAAAAAGTGTATTGTCCAAGGTACTAACCAGGGTCCATAACATCTGTCATATATCTAGGTCGCACTGTACTTTATTCGACATGCCACATGATAACAATAATTAAAATAGTACATTCGTAGGCAAATACCCAAAAGTATATCTTATACTGATTGTAGACCTATAGTTTTTAGAAGGCCAGGTGTCATAAATATCTTTAGTTTATAGAAACGTGTGCATTAGGATAATATTACCGTGTGCACGGACCTTTACATTAAATTTCCATTCGAATATTGCAACCACTGTAACTGTCACTTTAAGACAAAATGAAAACATAACTTGCAAAAAATGCTACAAGCTATCGTAGTTCTATATATCGAACTTTCTTTTCATTGATCTTTAGGAATGAAGATTAACGAATTTCAGAGGGTTCATGAGCTTGCATCTTGCAGATACTACATAATTATGTCTACATTTAATATATATTTTACTCGTGTACTGTTACTGTTTCATAATATATTTTTTAATCAAATGGACACTATTATAAATAGCATTGACTAGTAAAACTAGGCCTAATAATAATAATAATAATAATAATAATAATAATAATAATAATAATAATAATAATAATAATAACAATAACAATAATAACAATAATAATAATAATAATAATATTCCTACTATATTAAAAAGCAAAAACCGGTTTTAAGAGTTAATATATTTTTTACTGGTGTACTGTTACTGTTTCATAATATATTTCTAAATAAAATGGAAACTATTATAAATGGCATTGACTAGTAAGGCTAGGCTTAATAATAATAATAATAATAATAATAATAATAATAATAATAATAATAATAATAATAATAATAATAATAATAATAATAATAATAATAATAATAATAATAATCCTACTATATTAAACAGCAAAAACCCGTTTTTCGTTTTTTGGTAATCTATGGACTTGAGTCTAAGCAACCCATTAAAAGCAAATTTATAAGCTTCAAGTATTTGCCCCTCACAAACTCAAGTATCGACCTATCAAGTGCCTATTAGGTAAAACAAACTCGCAAGATTCAAGATTCAAGATTTCATTTATTGTCATATACAAGCAAAGTACATGAAATTTGCTTTCCAGAGCGAGGAAAACACAAAAATATACATACAGATAAAACTACAGAACAACTTTAAATATAAAACTATACTGTTAAAAAGAGTAACTGTTAAATTTATAATATACAATCAATACATTACAGTCTAAATGTAAATGAGTTGAAATATAAAATTTAAAAGACCGAATAAAAAATATGACTTTCTGGTGAATACTTTGTTAAATAGATGACAGGCATAAGACAGGAATGAGTTTTGCATTTGTTTGTTTTACAAGGTTGGCAAATCCTACCTGATCTATTAACATTGATATGCTTATTTAGTAAATGAGTATTGTCAGTGATAGTTAAATCCAATTTTTTTTTAGCACAATATTCGTCACACAGACCATTTATACTTTCAACATCCTTGCCAATGATTTTCCTTACTGCTTTAGTTATTTTTGATATTTGATGTCTCAACATTAACGTAAGTACCAAACGAGTAAAAGCTAATAAACCAATACATAGATTAAGTATCCCCCAAACCATTTTAACTGACCAGCAAATTGATTTCAAATAGTAGGGGCCTAAAATCTAGTCAGGGGCGTATATACCAAGCGCGTGCCCGGAGCCCAGATTTAACTCTTAAAAATATTAGTACAGTTATAGTTGACCAATGCCTTGAGCGTTTCGTTCCTAAATTAAATAAACCTTAACTTGGTGTCCAGCTTGGCATATAGACAGAATAATCCATATGCCTATTTCTCTTTTTAGTCTAATGCATACCAATGGTATAATATCATAATGGCCGTGTTGTATTGTCGAGCTTTGCATATTTGTGACTGGAATGTACTTTCGTCAAAATGAGAATTATAGGTCTATGGATGTGCTGTAACGATTCTCAGAGTAAATCACACAATTGTATATGCCTATGCATGGTTTCGTAGGCCTAATAGTTGTTTAGCAAAATTGTGAATTATAAATTGATTTCTATAATATCATCATCATCGTCGTCATTATCATCATCATCATTATCACCATTGTTGTTGTTATTATTTTTATTATTATTATTATTATTATTGTTGTTGTTGTTGTTGTTATTATTATTATTATTAGGCCTATTATTATTATTATTAAAACACTGCATATGAGGAGTTAAGAAAGAGTAAATGACACTAAAAACAAACTGTATACACCATATATTCCAGCATTTTCAACATTTATTACCTTATAGTATTACACATAGACATATGCGAAGAGAACCAGAGTACACGTCCCAAAAAAAAAAAAAAAAAATCCACACAAAAATAACCCAATAAAGAACATTCTTGAAAATAGCATAAAAATAAAAAATGAAAGACAGAAATAGGCCTACATGCATAAAATCGACGTGAGTATGGTTAACAAATAGCAATATTTTACAGCTCGTAATATGATAGTTAAAACAGAGATGTTTGCAAACATGGTAAGATGTTGTGACTTTTCGTTTTCATTTTTTGAATCAGAATCATATTTTAATTAATTTATTACCAGAAATCTATGTTACCGTGCGAGACACAAGGCAAAATAAAAAAAAAAAACATTTCGTCTTATTTACATTGGAATTTACTCTAATTATCTGTCGCCATTCGCTGTCAATATAAATTACGACATAACATAACCACAGTCACATTTACATATCTTTTAACAAATTATACAAACGAGTAAAATAGAAATAAATAGATGATTAACTATACATATTTATTCGATAACATTTGTTGAAGATCTTCAAAACAATAAATCCCGATTGAGATTTTACTAACTAAAATGCAATAGGATTTGCGAACATTGCACCAATGGAATAAGAAATATGAGACCGTGTTTTCTACTCAAAATAATTTAAATTTAACACGAGACTAATTCTTGATAATTATTACAAGGAATGATTTATATTGAAAAAAAACACCCAAAGGATTTTATGTAATTTTTCAACCAATATTTGGCGAAGTATCTTTGGTACCAATCATTTAATGTCCTATACGTGACGCTCTCCTTGGTATTTTAGATTTTAATTCTTATGACGCAAAAGTCGTATGCTGAATTTTCCGTCCCTGAGTGTTGTTATTGGACGTTTGGTACTAAGACTGTATCTGAAAAAAATCGCGCAAATGAAAAAAAGTACATTCTCAGTTTAACCAGGCTTAGTGCGGTATTGTGATATGGCTTAAAATATCATAAAAAACGAGTTAACAAAGTTTCCTTTTATGGAAATTGCTCATGCACATAAACAAGGTCGACGTAGGATGGGTTAACCATTCGGAGGAAATATAGATTCAATTGACAATAATAATATAACGTTTGCGTTTCATCTAAAATGCATCTTTAAAATATCTAAACCATAAATGAATCATTTTCAATAATGAGACGTTTGGTTAAGGCCTACATCTAGATTCGGCCAATACACCGGAATGGACAAAAAACTGACCATGCGTGGAATCTTGTGCACTTAAAACCTCGCACTAACCCCAGTCTTTAGCAGACTACACTGTCGGATATACCGTTCATTTTAAGGATTTATACCCACGTAATATTCACTAGGCATGGTGCATTACGGAATGTTATTAACTGTTTTGGTTCTAGGTTTACTAGATATACCCTCGAGGAATGCTGATAACACCAAGTCCATAGTATTACGGCCACAAAGCCGCTAGATTTATCCGTGTCGGTGAGAATCCTGTAGGCCAGCGGAATCTTCGTCATGCAATCGTCGCGGTCAATAATTATTATTTTAGGCCGCCATTGAGTTGGAAAATGCATTACAGATATCAAAGTCACACCTTTGAAAAACGGTAACAATTGCCCGGCGTCGAATGTTTTCTTTTTAGAGGTCGTAATGCAAGTCTGCTGTAGTTTATCATGGCATCAAAATAAGTATCGTGGTCTATTTGCATTTGTTTTTATTTGTCTTCTGGCCTGAAAATATCCTATCACCACGTTCTACCATGTAAGAGAAAAGGGGCGGTGTTCATTGCAGTACTGTCTTGGCCATTGCTCAGTCCATTATAGCTAGCCAATACGTGCTCATGGGGTGAACCATTAGCACTGTTACCCGTCTGTTGAATTCCTCCTGACCCTAGGCCCGAACAAGGGGCAAGACCGCTCGAATCTACAGAGGTCTGATGTGAGTGGTGGTGATGATGTGTATTCAGTGGATTGTGCTCTGCGGACGCGTTCGTATCTACGGAATCCGTTAGTCGCGCATCTGGGCTAGGCGTATCACCGGTACTCGTTCCATTACAAGGTTTTCCGTCTTTGACTAAAACCGGCACGGCTACTCTCCTTGGTGACTGATGACATAAACTATTACTTTCTTGCATATTTTTGTCCTTTTGTTGCCTTTTCAACTTATACCGATGATTTTGAAACCAAATTTTTACTTGAGTTGGAGTAAGGTTTATAAGGCTAGCAAGATGTTCTCGTTCTGGTGCTGAAAGATAGCGCTGTTGCTTAAAGCGTCTCTCTAGTTCGTATACCTGCGCCTGTGAGAATAAAACGCGTCGTTTTCGTCGCTGAGTCGGTAGCATTGGCTTTCCCATTTCGGCCATTCCTCCTAGGCCCGCCATACTCATGTTCATATTCATATTCATGTTCATATTCATATTCATATTCATATTCATTGGAGACGGCGGCGTCATAAGTCTGGACACTGTATCAAGACAAAAGAAACAAAAACAAATAAGTTCACGTCTGCGGACATGATAAGAACACAGTAAACATCGGCTATCATTTACTGTTTGAATAACGCCCCCAAATACAGCTATTCAGAACAAGAGATAATAGTATAGGCCTATTGGTACAAATATTGATAGTTAATCGTAAAACCGAGAATCAGAGTCTCTCAAACCTTACGATGCTAATGGGCCAACTTTTGCCTCAATCATCATAACATCTTTGTTATTCTTATCAAAATAATGTGCCCAGTTGGGCTTCTGTTTAATAAAACTCTACAAGTAGGCCTAACTCTCGTCGGGCCTAGCCTAGGGGCATACGATTGCAAGTACCGCCATTAAGTAAGGTACACCATTCAGATATATTTTTATCATTACAAATTATGTTTTCACAGGCAGTGTTCAGAAATAATACCAAAAACGTACAATAT
>NW_022730291.1:236437-243988 GCF_011630105.1 Anneissia japonica | reverse complement strand
TTTATTTCGCCTATAGCCACTCTAATTTAAGCTATTCATTATGCCTGCTAATCTTAATTAAGTAATGGTAAACAGTTAGTGTTGTGTTTTCAATTATATTTATAGAAACGATCTTTGTTAACTTAAAACTATATGGTATTTTTTATTTAAATTCATTTTACATTCGACTTTTATTATCTCTAACAATCATTATTAATGAAACAACCTAGGATATTGAAAGTATTGTTTGTTATAGTTTATTTTTTAAAGAAAGTTAAAATGTCATATAAATAACATCACATTATTTATTGATGAACAAATTAAAAATACAAAAACGAATGTTAATGTTATATCATTGATATGTCAGCACAAAAATATTATTTTATGTAATGCTAACGGTATAATTTTCTACTTTCAAACAAAATGTCTTTGAATTAAGTTTCCATTTTATTTCACTTCTCAAATAAATATCATAACATGTAGCATACGACGTCAATTTCCAGAATCCAGACATTAACAAATAACTATAAAATGTTTTGCCGACAGCACTATTGAGGCCCTTAGGTCTAAAAGACCTGAATACCTTTTTGTATGGTGTACTTTCGTGATTTTCCGATGCTAACGTAACGAGTCCAGTTCACCCTTCGGGGCTCTGGCTAGTTTTCACGCGGGCACTGATCCATGAGCAAAGGGTCGGTAAGCCAAGAGAATAGGCGGAAAACGTGATTGTTACGGTGTTTTATTCAGTGATCAGTGAAAATAAAGGGCATCCAGTGACCTATTTGCTAAATGTATTGGTGGTGAACTGGTAAAGACACGATCATAAAATATATTAGGGAGTGACGAAAACTAATGATTACACCTAGGCCTAATACTAGATTACGAAACAAACTCAATAGAATTTCCTACACTTCATCGTATTCTTCAGTATTTTAACTGAGAAAAAAATGTACGTATCTTTTAACAAGGTATCCAAGATTCTTTATTAAATTACAATTCGTCATTATTCATATAGGCCTCTTTTATGATTTACAGACCTTAAAATTGGGCTTATAATAATTCTCAGTTGTGATTGGTTAATGACTCTATGAATTGATTAATCTTAATATAGCACTAATTGGTATCAAATAGGCATATTAAAAGTTATATTGTGTATAAAATCTCTAATTGAAGGTGAACAACTAAAGATGGGAATAGTAAATCAGGATATTCTACGGAGTTTCTAAACTTATCTGTGGACCTCATTGGTTCTGTTAAACGATTTAATAATTAATTAATTAACTAATTACCTTAGGCCTATACTTTAAATTTGTGATTAAGCATGTTTATGTATATTTTTAAGGTTGACTTTAATGGGGAATAATTAAGCTTTAAAACGTATACTGTACAGAACTATTTTGTGGAATATGTAAAACATATGAGAACTAATTCAAAACGTGGAATTTTCGGTGCGGGGAAGTCTCTTCATGCGTTTGCGAATGTTTTCACACCACTGTTAATCAAAGTAGGCATTTTAAACAGGTAAATTAATCCCATTGTAAAGCGTCTTTAAAATGTTAAACCTATAGTGGGATTAGACCCTAATTTGAAGGAGGATTTTAGCACCAATATCTCAATGAAACCCCCTTTAGTTGGCCATAAATTGGACAATACACTACACCTTGTTAATTGGAAAATCATCCTTGGGACGTGTCTACAATAGTTAACCTACCAGTGAATTTGAACTTAATACATAACGTATTAATCGTTGTAGTTAATACTACACGAATACAACATGTTGAACTGTTTAATAGACTATTCAATATTAATAGAATTGATCACATTTGTCGGATCTACGGATTACATCCGACCGACCATCATTTAAAACGTTTATATGTTACACTTGACTTCCGTATAACTTTAAACTAAATTGCCATACTTTCATAAGCATCTAGTAGGCCAAGCAATGGTGGAATTCTAAGGGAAATTTCCAACGGTTTCCCGACTGTTTATTCCCAGGTATACACGAGGAAATAAATAGTATGCATAGTACAAGCCTAACCCCTCTTAGCCCCCGGAAAGACAGGAAAAGAAACGGGAAATGTAGGACATAGCCGAGGTATTCGGTTACTCAAAATCCTATGTCAAACATATTCTAATGATTTTTAGGAATCTAAACATAGGCCCTACTCATTATTTTTCGTTGTTGCATTCATTCGTTTGCAGACGTTATTGTTTTGCTAATATGAATTACACCTACTTTTATTAAACAGTGTTAACATATGATAGAATGAAAGTAAGTTAATGCCTTAATCGTGGGCAGATAAAAGTGACCAAGACGGGAAATATATTCCGGTAATCGCGGGCATACGCCTGGGAAAACACTGAAGAAGTCAAGGTGAAACTTCAATAAAACGGAAATAAGTTCAAACTTACGTGAAAATCTAGGATCCGGGTTTGCCCCATACCAGCTAGCAGCCGATTGTCTTACGTGGTCATTGTAATGACTCAATTCTCCACCGTTACAGTATGTTGGGCCTAGACCTGGATGAGATAGCTGTGGGACCGGCATGTGATATGGGTTACTGGACTGGTTCATACTAGACGGTTGCATGCCTTGGCTGTGCTGGGTTGCAGAACGATGATGATAAGCGGGTTGCGTTTGCATAGTGGTTAAGTTGTTTCCAGGCTCTAACATAGCTTTCTTGTAGCTTTCCTCGATTGGGCTAAGTATATCCGTTACTGAAAATGGCGTCGTATGCTTAGGGCTGAGGGACATGACTTGAGAAAGCCACTCAAGTGTATTGAAGTACCTAGCCCCTCGATTTATTGTGTTTTCCCAGCGCTGTCGGGTCTACCTTCGGATATCTTCGAAACGATCTCAATAGCCACTTCGCTGGATATGGTCACTGAATTGAAAAAGACTCATTATAAGTAAACATTGAACACTGACTTGAGGGCGCTAGTCAGTTTTCTCATGCCTTTATCACGGCATAGTAAAGAAAGTCTTCTAATAACCAATCACTGCAATACGTCTCACCTCCTTGGTTCTATGAAAAAATCTGATTGGCTGATTAAGTTATGACGTCAACTTTAAACCTACACTTCGACCAATAAATTATCACTTAATTAAACTACCAATGTATGCCATGGAACAGATTTCTCATCTTGATTTTTTTTTTCTGAAAGAGAAAAAATCCGCGAAGATGTGACCCAAGTGGAATGACTCTTCTTGATTCGAGGAAGTTCGAATTCCGATTTTATTAGATAGTGTCCGATCATATTTCGATCTTTTAAGATGGCTGTAATCAACAACAATCTACATTCCTTTTAATCATAATAATTTTAAAAATATGCCTCCAGACATGTATTTTGTTATTAGCGAATATATAATAATTTCATTTACCGCATAACATGTATGATTTTAACAGTTCTTACATTTTAATATTTACAATAATGGGAGTTGTATTTGGAACTACATGTATATTCATCATGATTGTTCTCAAAAATTTTCATCTGGCATTATCACATTATTGATTTACATCAACAAAATTATTGTTATAATAGATTATGCCAAATTACATTATATAGGCCCATTGAAATAAGGATTTAATTTAAAATTATTTTTCTATGATAATAAAGTTTATTTAAAACTCGAAAATGTAATCCTCTCCAATTAAACGACGAATAAATTAAAAAATTAAATTGTATTCAATTTTTAAAATCTTTCAAAATATTCTGTAGATCAGAAACTTAAGCCTATTTATTTCGTTATTTGTCTTATCACACATGTTACATTATTAGAACGAAATCAGAATGTTGCACCAGGCCGGCAACGCTGTCGAACAACGGGTTTTAGTTACATCGTGAGTGTTAACAAGAATTGGATTTGTATTTTCTATGTTTATTTATTTATTTTTTTATTTATTTATTTATTTTTTTAAATGTGAATATTCATTCACGGTAACATATCCAAGTAGATTTCTGTAATCTAAGTACTTGGTAACTTATTTTGAAAAACAAAATACAGAATGATGATGACATAATTAATGTCGAAATATTGAATCCCAACACGATGGCGTGTATTTTAATACTTGGAGTATGTATTATACTTTCTTATCTGAGATTAATCAGTGGACCTTTCGGTTTAAATACAGAATGGCTGCTAAGAAAAGATATTTTATGTGATTCCCCAGCAATAGTTTTTCATTCAGGAGGAGCTACAAGTATTAGTATGATTGCTGTGTGCATATCTGCCGGTTACCATCCAATATCACTCATAAACCCTCCTGGGTCATGTAGGTCTACACATTATTATTTTGTACATTAAGTAATTTAACGAATAATCACATTTATTGGACAAAAATGTACAATGAGAAGTTTTGTACCAAAGTGTCTACCTTAAAATAATTGTAAGTAGGCTAACTATATGGTTTTTTAATTGCTGAATTTTATTCATTGTGTATTTCAATCCCTAGGAAGAGAACAAAAGCTCTCAAAATAGTGGTACAATAAATATGTTCCTAGAAGTAACCTGGTTCAGCTCGTCTTTATTGCGTTTTTGATTTGAAACAACGTGGTTTAAATTTGTGTAATTATAGTAAGTACTTAAAATTTTTTTTTTAATTATATATTATTTATAAATACGGTATATGTTAGGCCAATATATTTTATGTATTAATACGGCATATATTATATATGTTATATATTTATCTATACATAATATATAGATCTATATATCTTTTATATAGATAACTTCAAATAGGACTATAGCTGGCCGATTTTTAAAAAATTGTCTGAGATAATTTTATAAATATCTGATTTAAAGATATAATTTCATAATTATCTGAAATTAATGTGTATGGATTCTAAATAATTGTAGTCGATTCATTATTGTAAGATCTTTACATTTTGTACAATTTCTGTGTTACGTTTAATTCAAATTTCTGATATATTTTAGCCATTTTATACGTAATAGATTAATTGATGGAAGATATGTGGTTAAATGTACATAGGTCTATAACATTTATCAGATACAAATAAGGTTTATTGTTCACGAGATCCGAATTTAATTATGAATACTGTAATAAGACATAGTAGTTATATAATAAATCATAAATAATTTACAACTTGCTGCGGCGCTGTTCTTCATTATCATTGCTATGATGGGATATTAATGGTTATTACTCTATAAATTTATATGTTTACATTGCACTGATCGAGTAGGAAAGAAGCACTGATAAAGTAAGTCTACAGAGCACATATTGCTATAGAGTAGTAGTAGTAGTAGTAGTAGTAGTAGTAGTAGTAGTAGTAGTAGTAGTAGTAGTAGTAGTAATAGTAGTGGTAGTGGTAGTGGTGGTGGTGGTAGTAGTAGTAGTAGTAGTGGTGGTGGTGGTGGTGGTAGTAGTAGTAGTGGCAGCAGCAGTAGTAGCAGGAACAGTAGCGGTAGTAGACCTTTATGTTGTATTTTATTTGTTAGGTTAAATTTAATGTATGTATTTGAATTGGTAATAATTATAATGAGCCTAATGCAAGTACTGTATTAGCGAATAATAGAAAGGTATTACCTGTATGCGCTTTATATGAACAAAAAGACAAATAACCATGAAATATCCTAATGCAACAAAGAGAACAAGGAAACCGGCGGCAAAAAAAAAAAAAAAAAAATGCAGAAGAATAAATCACTGCTCCGTGTTTTTCAGAACTTTGAAGATTAAATGTTAAAGGCTCGCTGGAGCAGTACTCACAGGAACTCTAGTGAAAATGACATCTAGCTAACCTATCCTACAATAAAAACAACATCAGATAAGATTCCCAGAAATTCAAGAAGAGGAGAAAAATAGACTTATGTCATGAAAATGTGTTTCAGTCCCTCTTGGATATTCGACTAGTATCGATCGAAATTTTATCGGAATCCGCCATCAGGTCATGAAAATTTGTTTTGCTTGCAAGGGCCTTCGATTTACTTTCTATTGATATAAGGAAATGTTAGCCCATAAGATTATGTTCTGTATTTTAAATATAATTGGGCAACTCAGGAAGCCGGGTTTCGAATTAAATGGCTTGTAATGCAGGCCTATATTTATTTGACTTCCGTAGTAAATTTAAACAGCGAAAAAAGGCATTTTAGGGTTTGTATCGCTACTCAGGACTCACTTTTATAAGTGGTATTAAAATTCAGTTTTGAAAACAACTTCAATGTTCTATGTTCGTCTTCTTCCTGCTTTACGCTGTGTAAATTAATTAGCAATTATCAGCATTGCAATTATTATTTAATTGCATTTGCGTAATTGTAGAATTTTGTAACAAGTTCGTAATAAATAAATAAATACGGTAATAATTGTTTTCAGTTGCAGAAAATATAATATATGTATACTGTTTTAATATTTTGAATACATTCGTTTAACATTATTATGTTTGAAGAATTGTTTTTGAGTGTTAGAAATTAACAACAAATCATGCTATTGGAGGTTGAATTGAAAAATTCTAATTAGGCCTAATGGTTTATTGTTTTATAATTTATTACATTCAGAATTTTAGAATATTAAAATATTCATATTTGGAAGTTGGTCTCTTATTGAATTTAATTATGTTATGTTGCTGATAATTTGCTTATAATGGAAGAAAACATGTTATTAGTTGTCAATAGTTAAATTTATGGTTTTGTTTTTGGTTTGGATAGATTTCCTTATTGGGGAGAGGGTAATACATTATAAAATATGTGTAAAATAGACGTCATTTACACATATTGGCTAAAATGACATAATTTATTTAATTGGTGCTATATTAAGTCTTATAAAATTACGTAGATATTTAATTTATTACAGATATATACAAACTGAAAAGTGATAAGCCTTATGCATGCGCAATAATACATTAATACGGAATAAAATAATGAACAAAAGGCTAAAGAAAAGTGGAAAGAGCTACAAAAAATATGGAAGGTTTTTTAAAGTAAGAACTGTAACACTTAAAATGTAATGATGTAATGATTTTTTTGGGGGATGTTTAAATGTATGTGTATTTAATTTGCAGTCTTTATAAATAATTATGTATAAAGAAAGATAAGATATAGTAATATGTGAGTAAAGAAAGAAGGTAATAAGACCTAATGCTGTTTGTTAAAGCTATTGTATAAAGTATGTATATAAAAGGAGGAAAAAAATATTGAAAATAAATGAAAAAAAGACAATAAAAGTGGGTTACCTCCACAAAAGACAAAAAAAAAATAATACGGAATAAAATTTAATGTAAACAGACATGTGAACGGATGGCATCATTTGTAAGAGAGATCGGTTGGATCAAATTTTGTTCTTTTTTTATTGTTGGATACTGAACTAGGCGCATAATTATTATAACTAGTATAATTAATTTTTATAAAAAATGTTAATATTTTTAATTTTAATAATAATATTAGCTAGCATAGCTCTCAACGAATGTAGCCCTGTAAATAAATGGCGGGACTCGAACCTGCGACCTCTCGCTGTCAAGGCGAGCGTCAGAACCATTAGACCACGGAGGCTTCATGGTTGAACAGATTCAAATACTACCAGATACTCTTCATTACACAATAATTACGGCTAGAAACAA
>NW_022730291.1:221187-236430 GCF_011630105.1 Anneissia japonica | reverse complement strand
AGTAAAATCAAAGGGAACTTACATTTTTAATTCAAAGTATCCGAAACTATTTATAATAAATAGGCCACTAACTATAAATATATGATCAACGGGATAAATAATGATTTAAAATAAATAATAAAAAAATAAACTGAAAAAAATAAATAAAGATGTGCTAAAATAACTAACGAATAATTATAGGCCTAACATTTTAATCCGTAAAAAAATTAAATATGTATAAATATTTATGTGCCTATAGGCTATTTTTTCGTTCCAATATTATAAGACAACAGATATTGATGTATTATAAATTGTGCAGGCCTGTTTTGGTTATAATGTTTATACATTTCTTTATAAATAAATTAAATATATTTCTGTTTATGGTATCTTAGTTTGAAAATAAATTTCAAATCATGAAATTAATTATCAAATTACAAACAAAATAAAAGCAAACTTAGGCTATAGGCCTTTTCGGATTAAGTAAAATAGACTTATATCCATGTTATTGTTAATTAGTTTGTATATTTTGCAGACAATATGAAATACCTTTTATTAATACAAGATAAGACATTTTAGATGGTTACGGTACATCAGAACAGTAATATCGACTTGGAATACAATGGAAGAACCAACACGGCAAAGGCCAGACAGGCTGGCGTCTGCACCTGCCTTGGTGACTCCGTACTCACTAGGACCGTCAATCTTACTTACGTAATAGCAGAAGATGGTAATTTTACTAATTTCTATTTAACGTTATTGAATGGGCCGTTTAGGGTGCACAATGGGAAGATACAAGCCGGTGACAGCATTATCACAGGTGATCCGGTAGCCACCAAATCTTGACACCTGCAAAGAGCTGCTAATTTGTCTACATAGGAATGTTGCATAGATTTCTCCCAGTCTAAATATCCAACTAAGCTTTTTAGACCAGTGTCGAGTAAACGTCCTATTATCTTCCGCTCACAAAAGCAGCAATGTAGTTTTGTTCAGAGAAACAAAAACGATCGTTGGTTTTTCTATTTTGCCTAGTTTGCACGTGTGTTTTTGTCGTGGATTATTCGCATCATTAGTAAGGTTAGTTGAATGGTAGCTTCACACGTCTTTCGCAGATCTTCAATAACCCCCTGGTAGGAACAAACTAACTATATACAGTTTGCAAACATCTTCAAAGCAAATTAAGTCTACTAGATAATAATTAACAATAATACTTTACAATTAGTAAACATCATGTGGTCTCTAAACATGAGGCCAATGCGAAGAGCTAATTGTTATAACATATTTCCCTTTTTAAAGTGCTTTTTTAATGAATGTCATTACATACTGAACATGGTGTAAATACAGATTTGGCCTATGTGAGAATATGAAATATAATTACCCGATCTTATGTTTCTGATTAACGAAAAATTAATTGAAATAACAGATATATGGTTCATAAATAACTAAAAAACTTTATTTCGATATCAACAATAACAAATCAACGTATCATAATAGTGAAAATTTTACAATGAATATAAGCAATCGAATTTTGAAAAGTTAACATGATTATAATTGTCCTACACATTTTATACTTTTAGAGTACATTTCTTTGACTTATTCAATTTCGATATTATTTTCATAATACTGTAATTATTAAAATAGGCCTATCAATTATTAAAATAGGCCTATTAATTATTGTTACTGCTATTAATAATAATTGTAATAATAAAAATATTGACGGTGATATATTATCATTAAGAACACGAATACAGAAATTGAACATTGAACAAAAAAAATACGTAGTCGACAGGATTCGAATCTGCGCGGGGGCGATCCCAATAGATTTCTAGTCTATCGCCTTAACCGCTCGGCCACGACTATTAATTGCTCCGAATTCTCATTGTTAATGGCAACATTCGTATAAATGAATATGAATATCTTAGTAAAACATTTTTAATAATCCCCATCTTTTATAAAATTATAGAATTAGTACAATTATTATTTCTTATTTTGTATTTATCATGTACTTGTAAATACATCCTTTTTAATACAACTTATTAATAATGTTAAAATAATTACTATTATCATTTATTATTAATGATATTATAATAAAACAACACTAAAGGAAATAATAACATTATAAACTAAATATTAATAACTTTATATATAGATAAACATTTTTTATCATGTATTTTTAATAATATTAGGCCTATTTGTAAATACTCTTTTAATTTTATCATTAATGCTATTATTATTATAACTATAATTATTAATGTTATTATAACATAGGCCTATAAAACCTGGTCAATGATGTTTAGTTATGTATACTGTGAAGTGATTCTTTAGTTTGAAGGGAAATTGGTTCAGATTTAAAACTCCGTTTTGCATGTCCAAGGGAAGTGTGTCCCAGATTCGAGGAAATCGAGTAAAATTTGAATAATAAAAAGAAAACTATTAGTTCGAGCCCGTTGGTGAATAAGGTTTTCTAAATTGCTAATTCGTAGCTGGGGTAATATAGACGGTTCAATGTAAATCTCCCTGTGTAGGCATTTGATGACAAATATAATAAAAATATATAATATATAATAATAATAACTTAGATAAATAAACTTAACGATTATACTCATATTAATAAAATGACGATATATCGACCATGACTACCAATATAAATATGGCCTACGTGGATAAATATTGTATACATATAATTTGATATTACATTTCACACATCAATGAAATAAAAACTATTATATCTAATTATTTCTCAAGACATTGATTATTGTTTACACCAATTCAAAAGATCAATAGGGGAAGGGGAAGCACCGACATGTCCATCTTAAAACGTTCCCACCATACTTATTCAGTCACTAGCATACACTCTATTAATCCACTATACCCAAGTGTAAATGAGTTCGATCGCATAGTAATTATTCTTTAAGTTTATAATATGAAATTATCACCGGAAATGCAGGATGAATAAATGAGTTTAATGAACGTTAACATTTACAGACACATACCCTAAAAAACACACAAACATTTATTCAAAATATTAAATTGCTCATTTAAAAAAAGAAACCTTCCTCAAAACCATAGTAATTCAACAATTACCGGCAATATTATTGTTATATATAGGCCTACCGTTATTATTGCTACTAATAATATATACTTATATAAACAACGATGAAATCATAGTATAACTATTACTAAAATACAAAAATCATTCTCAAATATTTAGAATGTTTGGATACTAATTAGGACTTAAAAAGAACAAATTTATTTTGTACCAAAATTACATAGTAAATAAAAAGTGTTCGTAGTCGGCAGGGTGTGAACCTGCACGAGAAGACCCAGTAGATCGCTAGTCTATGGTCTTAACCGCTACGCCGGCCACGAGTACCAAATTCGTCCTGCCCTTCGCTTGTTTTTCATGCTATTGTCTCCGGTAGCAATGTAACTATACAATAAAAATAGGGCCTACATGAATAAGTATGGCCTAGAGTAGGTTATCTAATTCTACATTCATATTTCAAACATCAACGAAATAAAAAAAACCAAAAAAAAAAAAAACCTGTTGCAATAACTTTCCAATCACGTCAATTTTCTATACAACAATTCAAAGAATAATATGGCCACTGATTATGTCAATTTAAAACTTTGACATCATACTTAACTTGATAGTCAACAACCGTTACTAATCTGTATACCTAAGTGTAAATGAAAAACACACACACATTTAATTAGAATATTAAATTACTATTCAAAAGAAACTTGTACTCTAATTAAATAATGGGTTAACATTTATTAATGAACCTAGTGGAATTTTAATAAAATCTTACATTTTCGATAAAGGTTTAAACTATAATTTAAATAATATTATCACTAGTATTTTTTTTTTTACAATATTATCATTATTACCAGGACTGTTATTTTTAAATGTTATTATTACTTATGACAATGAAATAATAATATATTAATATTACTGAAATATACTTACATCATTGAAGAATTTTCTTCATAAAATTTTGAAATGATTTGATATTAATAGATCATCAAAAAAAGAACCACATTATTGTAAATAGGGAAATACCGCTCATAGTAGAACAAAATAACTTCGTAGTCGGCAGGATTCGAACCTGCGCGGGGAAACCCCAATAGATTTCTAGTCTATCGCCTTAACCGCTCGGCCACGACTACCTATTGGTCTTACCTAATGCTTGTTTTTCTTGTTACTGTTACTATTTTACAGCAGTATTTCGGTATTTTGAATAAGTTGGTTCTTTTTTGATGAGTGGAGTGGAGTTGAATATCTATGCTTGCCTTCTAATCACAGGGTCCTGGTTCAATTCCTATAACAGCTTGACTTTCTCTCACGGATAAAAACAATTCACTCTCTCTCTAAGCCTCATTAAAGCTACATTCGCTGATAAAAGCATCACTTTATTTAATTCATTTAAGAGGGCCTCTGAATATCAGTCGACCTTCTAGGATACGCTGAAAGGATCACCTTCAGTAAATATGATTAAAAAAATCTTCAGCAGTAATATAAATAAAATATGCAGTAAATACTGCCTATATGGGTAAGTATAAGTTCTACAGATAAATATATTTTATACATCAACGAAAAACAAACTGGTCATTACAGGTATTCAAATAATAATATGTCACCGATGGGTGCATGTGTACGTCCCCACCGTACCTAATTAGGAGCATACACTTTATTAATCCGCATCCCAAATATATGATTTCGATCCCCATATTCTCTAAACTTATAATAGGAAATAATGAGAAAATACACTGGTAATGAATGTATACACTATTAACATTTACTGATACAAACACACACTCACACAAACATTTAATTAAGATATTAATTGCTCATTCAAAGGGAAATTTGTTCTCTAGACATCCCTAATGGTAAAATAATGGACCTAATGAAATTGTTTGTAAAATCTTACATTTCTTATAATACAGACCAAGTATGAAATTATTAGACCATAATTTGAATATTATCCTCAATATTATTTTTACAGTATAAAAAATGATTACCAGTACTATTATAATTAAATGATATTACTAAAATTAATTAATAATAATATAGGCATATTTATTAATAATATAAGCATTGTCGATGAAATAATAATATTACTGAAATATACACATCACTGAAGAAATTCAACTGGATCATTGTAAAATAATTAGAATGGGTCGATATTATTACGTCTTAAAAAGAACCAATTTATTCTGTACCGAAATACTGTACATAGTGAACAAAAAATATCGTAGTCGGCAGGATTCGAACCTGCGCGGGGAAACCCCAATAGATTTCTAGTCTATCGCCTTAACCGCTCGGCCACGACTACCAATACGTCTTTCATCCGTTTATTTTTTCATTGTATTGTCTCAGGTAGCAATATGACTATAGGACCTATGCATGGCCTATATAATTCTATGTTTCACACATCAACGAAATAACACAAAAAGAAAATTGTTCCAATAACATCTCAATCATGTGAATTGCCTATAATTGAAAGAATAATAGGCATGATGGCTAAAATTATGTCTATTTCAAACTTTCGCAGCATAACTAATTTTCTAATCGTTACTCATCCGCACCCAAGTGTAACTTCGAGTCGATCGCAAATTAATCATTTTTTAAACAAATAATAGATTATCACCAGAAATGTAGGAAAAATTAATAATAATAAAATAATAGTGAATGTGAATAATTTTAAGATTTGACTGATCGGGGCACTCATAAAGCCAGACACATTTTTTGATATGACTGTTTGAAAACAAAAGGGTATGACGAAACTTATCGAGAACGGTTAATAGAGATACAGATTTTTTTTTTAACTTTAAAAGTTAGGGGTGGGGGAGGGAGGGGAACGGTGGAAAAAAGGTTGTTGTAACCCTTTTCCGCCAGTTCTTCAATATTCAAAAATCTGTATCTCATTAACTGTTCCTGAGATGTTCGTCTTTGTGTCTTAGAAAAAAACCCGGTTGTAGGCCTACAACATAAAAAATTAATGTTGTTTCCTCCTCAGTGCGCCTAACATTCATAGTAATGTAATTGCATGATTATTAACGATCAAATAGTTTGTCGTAATCAACAAATTATAGGTCGAAATGATATTGTTGATTTAATGAGTTTTATTACCAGCTAATTAATGGTAATCCGCTTATTCTCAGTCATTGGCAATCAGCAGACGGTAGAGTCGTGCCGTTAACAACTCACTGAGGGCGGAGAGATGGAGTCGCCGGCTGACGATCGATTGATCATCGTACCACGCAGTAAGGGCCCGGCTTAACTGAATCTTTTTACGCCGGCAAAAATACTCGAACGAATTGTTTTCATTCACTTAATTAGTTGTATGGTTATTTTTTACCGTCGATGTTCGTTAAATCTCCATGCATGGTTCGATGTCAATATAGGCCTAATTATTACTGACATTTATTTTATGTGGTGGAATCACTGCTGTACATGTAGGCTTCAATTTGACATTTCGATATACAGCAAATTAATGATCTAAATATAATTAACTTCGAGTACTGTTCACAGATAAGGCGTTTTACTAACTTAGATTCTCTTTCATCGAGCTGTTTTTAATATAGTGAATTAATGTCACTTTATACATCTCTTACGCACATATTCACCATCCCACGTACAGAGGTTCTTTAATAGTTCCAACATCAAATCTTTGATTATCATACCTTATAACGGGACCATGCTATCAATACTATTATTTATTACATAAGTAGATATTAAACATAAAAACGGGGGAAAAACTATTTTGCTACCTAAACTGCTTGTAGTAGGTAGGATTTAAACTTGCGAGGGAAACCCCAATATAGATTTCTAGGCTAAAGACGACCCGCTAATACGTTGTTATTACATCAAATGTATAACAATAAAATTGATCAGGCATATGACAATAAATACTGTCTCTTATACACATCTAGATGTGTATAAGAGACAGCGCCTATATATAAAATAAAACTCGTAGAGATGGTAATAGATTTGCCTCAAAATTTATTAAGAAAATAGACGAGATCTTTCGGGCGTAACCGTTTATCAAGTAAGTGATATATATATATATATATATATAAGAATGAAAATAAGAATGAAATATTGTTTATGAAAGACCCTAATAATAATATTGTGATATAACAGATAATAATTGCAATTATATTATTTTAATATCAGTTGGTTTACTATCACTGAAATACAAAAATAAATGAAAAGAGAAGCGTAGTCGGCAGGATTCGAACCTGCGCGGGGAGACCCCAATAGATTTCTAGTCTATCGCCTTAACCGCTCGGCCACGACTACTAGCCACTATATATTTTCTTTGATAACAATCTAGTATTGATGATGCATATTATGACGTAATGATTAACTGTATGATAATTAAATAGTAATACTACCAAGCTAAAGAAATACATTACTTTATATTAACGTTACAGTTTGGTGTTCAAAGCATCATTTGTGTAGCATAACTACGCATTTTCTTATATAATTTTCAAACATTGCTAATGTTGTGTTAAACGCTATTATTTTCTGATATTACATAATTATTCGCTCATATCATGCTCTTTGTAGTAGGGTACGGTATACATAGGCGACAGAGTTCGCCCTCCAATGAAGCATGTCAATAACAATGTATTACAACAACACTTGTAACCATATCAAGTGGTTTCGTGGTGTAGTGGTTATCACGTCTGCTTTACACGCAGAAGGTCCCCGGTTCGAGCCCGGGCGGAACCTATATTTTACAACAATATTTAAATTATTATAGTATTAGCATATTTTTTTTATGGTATTAAATGTAAAGTAGGTATAAGATTTGATCAATTATATCTTTCATTTTACAACAAAGAAAAAAAAATGGGTTTTTTTTTAAACAATTTTAAAATTATAATATTAAGATATTAATATATTTCCTCCATGATATTAAACACACAGTAGGAATAAGATTAGATTAATCTTATGAACATAAAAAGCAGGCTTGTTATTGATATAATATAAATATAAGTCTAAACAACAACAACACTTGTAACCATCTCCAAGTGGTTTCGTGGTGTAGTGGTTATCACGTCTGCTTTACACGCAGAAGGTCCCCGGTTCGAGCCCGGGCGGAACCTACATTTTACAACAGTATATAAATTATAGTATTAGCATATTTCTTTTATGGTATTAAATGTAAAGTAGGTATAAGATTTGATCAATTATATATTTCATTTTACAATAAAGAAAAAAATTAAATTATTTTTAAACACTTTTTAAATGATAATATTAATATATTAATATATTTCCTCCATGATATTAAAAGCACAGTAGGACTAAGATTAGATTAATATTCCTAACATAAACAGTAGGCTTGTTATTGATATGATATAAATATAAGTCTAAACCGAATATTATTTTAGAATAGGCTAAATATTAATCAATCATTCCATTTTTCTGTCACGAACAAAGTTCAAAAATGTGTTTATCACAATCCTATTGTTCAACTTTCTCTAATTGAAACATAAGTATTCACAAACATTTCATAATCACTGCCCAATATCATATGGTGAAAATGTCTGCCCTATTTTGCATGACGTCAATGGTTTTTGTGTCCTAGCTAGAGCATGAGTACACATAAGCTACCAACTTTAACACGAGATCGTGAAGACAATCCAAATGTATAATGGATAACCATTTCCGGTCACGGTAATCATCTGAGCAAACTTTTGTTTAAGAAACGTTTAGTAAATATTGTATTCGCGCGCACAACATTGATCAAAGATTTACGTCCTATAGATTTTGGTTTGAATTTTACTAAGCATCATGCAGTGATCGTTAAACATTATTATGAGTGCTAACAGAACTTTAAGAAATTCTGAGAAACTTCCACGTGAATTAACGAGTATTATGTCCATGGTATGTACAAATCATGGCTGTATAATATTGTGCAAACAAAATGCACCATTGTTATAATCGAAAATGTCTCTATTATAGAACCATGGAGGAATAAGATTTAAAATTTATTCCTTCATGATAGAAGCCCTGAACTCTGATTCTAAACACAAAGTTTACGCCTATCACCATCAACTTATCAATTTTACCCATCATCTACTTGACATAAAACAAAATGAACTTCCTTATTTTTAATAATTTCCGATTGTAAGCTATTTTTATTGTTTTCTTACAAACCAAATCGAACAATTATAGAGGTATTATCTGTACTTTCACCTTAAGGTCGGTTGTTGAAGCCTAGATATCTACATTTCCGTGAGAATAACCTTATGTCCAATGTTTGGTTTGAATAGTATGATTTAATAATAGCCACAATAACATCATACTTAACTGCAGACTTTATCTATTTGATCTTTACTGAAATTTATTAAATTGTGATTTTTTTTTTACACTATTCTCCTATAGATTACTTACGTTCATATACACCACCGTGGACATCACTTGAAGAATTATAAAAACATCATAACATCTCTTCACTACACACCATGGCTTCTTGGTGGGACCATTGATTTGTGGCTAACGTGGATTCCTTGCGTATAGACCTAATGACAAAATACGGAGAAGCCAGGTCAACGTGTATTTTGAAAGCCAGGCTCCGAAGGAAAAACAAATTTTAATATGTTGTACAACTGATTTTTCTAAGACACTGACAAAAGTGTTGTTACAGATTTTTAAATACAGATTTTTAAATATTTAGAAACTTTGGAAATGTTATGTTGTAGAACTGATTTTTTTTTCTAAGACACAAAAAGGGTGTCAAACACCATTTTTGTGTTCAGTATTGTATCATAAATTTTGTTTTCCTCGAGCCTGGTTAATAAGACACAGATTTTTGATTAACCCTATTTAAAACCTGGGGGAAGGGGGCGTAACCACCTTTCACCAACTTTCCTACGAATTTTTAAATAACCAAAAATCTACATCTCATTAAATCACTGAGTTTAATGGAAAATATGAGAGACAATTCACCATTACAAATCATATTTATGACGCAAAAAAAGAAGACAAGAAAAGAAGAATAAGTGTGAACAAACAATATCGATGATATTTAAATAGAAATAATAACTGGATATGTTGACAATATTTCTTTCCAATCCAAATTATGTATTTTTGTAAAAATTTGCTTTCCACCCAAGAGCCACCTGTAAATCAGAGTTATGAGCATGTAATCTAAACGAAGTTACAATCCAGTCAGTATAATGTTACTGCCAGTCCCCTAGTTCCCACCAACGATTTGAAAAACAATGTCAAGAAAATAATAATTTAAAAAAAAGAATTGCTTATATCTGTATATATTTCATTTATTTATTAGATTTTATTTTAAAATTTGAACGAGGAAACTTTTCTTCATCAATTAGCAAAAGTTAAAATGATCTGTTTTCTTAGAATATACGCGTTACAAATACATTTTTGTAGTGAAGCATCTGTTAAACTTTGAAACTATTACTTTGTACTGCTTATTATTCTTTTAAAGAGCATTTTTCAAGGTTTTTGAGACTTCAATAGTTTACTTAACTGGAAGTTTATTGTATAAGATCTGTAGAAGACTTAGCATTAACAGAACTCGTGTTACCAATAAAATAATCTCAAAGTATTTAAAAATATTATTCAGTATAATTTATTGTCGCCATGGTCATCCTAAGCACTTTAGGCTGTACCTAAACACTTTAAACATTTCACCCTTCACGGTGTTACAGTGTAAGAACATCGTCTATCTGTGCAACCATACATGAATAGCCTGTTCAACGTATGTTTTTTTTTTTTTTTTTTTTTTTTGACAATGACGGAATTACATATATTAAACTTAAGAGCTTTGGAGCACTTGTACTTTTATGAATCCAAGGGAAATTCCCCATTTATTTTAGCAGATTGGGATATTTACAGTGTTTATGCCAAGATTTGCTTTACGTATATTTATATATTTTCTTTTTAAATTTACGCATGATACAAAAAATAAACTATTAAAGTGTATAAATTCCCGTTCATAATTATTTATGCAATCGCCGACGTCTTGTAAAACAATTCAATGGTTTAGAAATATACTTAAAATATTTCGGAATAATTCAATGTAGATGTTGTGTTTACAATGAAATTAAACATACTGAATACTGAACCTCAAAATGATTCAGTATGGCGCATTGACATCTTCAACGGAATAGACATTATATCTGAAGCCCCAGACTTCTGCTACAACTGACTTTAAATATCGTTTTGCAATAAATAGGCCTATCTGCATGTACACGTAGGCCTATGAGTTTTTTTATTTAGTAATTACTGTCAGTAAAACAATCATAACAATAATAATAACATAGTCATAAAATTGGACTGACCCCAGCTGAAATTAGGTTAATGAGGCAGACTACAAAACGTCAGCCACACCCAGTGGCCAAACCATCCTACATGACTTCAGACAACAAAAACGAGAGCAGACTTAACACCTTCAACGAAGGCAACCACCAGGATATGACTTTGAGTGGCCACACCACCTGTTTTTAAGGACTGTGGCTTTACAAAAAAAAAAAAAGAGTGTTTCCTTTATTCATTGTAATATATCAGCCTTATTAACGTACGGTACGCTCTCTTTTTTTTCCCTCTCATTTCTTGTTCTTAGGCATCTCCATATGTGTGTATCAAGTTACTTTACTATGAGAAACACCGCCCATTCAGCTTCTCTTGGGGTCTTCCTTAGCGGCCGCATTTTATAATTCTAGGCTTGACCATTTCCTTAGCAAGTGTCGAGGAAAATCACATTTGGAATTCAATTGTTACAATTTTGTTATTTCATATATTTAGTACGGTATATCTCTTCAAGCATAAGGCCTATATCTAGATATTTGCATATAAATCATACCCGTGTAGGCCTATTATTATTATTATTATTATAGGCTTAAGTATTGTCATAGTAGGTAGGCCTACCCTTTCCTTTAGCAAATTGGTCTTTGGTCTAACCTGTAAAGTTGAATATTAAGCCATCTTCCATTATTCGTCCTATTCGTTCCCCACTTTGAAATACAGAAAAGTAATGTTCATTAGAAATCCTATTTCGATTAATATTGTTATACTGTAAAAGCTGTGGTATACATAGTCTAGATCTGGTTATGAAATCCACACCAATGGTTCTGGTGGGTAAAGCCGACCTCCCTAAGAACTCCAAAAGTGTAGGAGTACGGTATAACATAAGGGGGTATAGTTGAATGATAGTTTAGTAGCAACTAGGTTGAAGCTAACATGATATCTTCATGATCTGGACCCATGGTGAAGATAGTTTGGATACGTTCCTATTGAACATTAATTCGGCTCATCCCACAATCAAATTCATTGCTAACAAATCCACAAGCAGTGTAGATTTTTCTGGACATCACCGTGACCATGGAAAATGGTGCACTCAAAACTGATCTCTTCCGTAAACCCACGGAAAAGCATATGTACCTGCTCCCTAGCAGCTGTGATCATCCCCCGCACTGTACAAACATTCCGTACAGCCAAGCATTGCGCATGAGACGCATTTGTTCTTCTTCAGCCATTGTTTCCCACAGCATTGTTGTTTTTCAGTATTTTGCTTTTTAATCTATATAATATTGATAAGTTACAAATGCACA
Organism: Anneissia japonica; assembly: GCF_011630105.1. Taxonomy (NCBI): domain Eukaryota; kingdom Metazoa; phylum Echinodermata; class Crinoidea; order Comatulida; family Comatulidae; genus Anneissia; species Anneissia japonica. Next base: position 223,860 of record NW_022730291.1, on the reverse strand, counting down.
CATTTTTAATAAATTATACACAGGCTATTATACACAGGACATGGGTTGATCGTCATTATAGGCCTAATTGAAAAAAAAAATGATTATTTTATTTTTTTGTAAGTTTAAAAAAAATAGAATTTCGAATTCCATGGTTGTAAAATGACTTCAGTAGTCATATACGAGGAGTAGCAAACCGTATGTGTAATTAACATGACTGTATATATATATATATATTAAAAATTGAGTAAGGCCTTAATGTTTGCGCCGATTTGCCGTTCAGACGCGTGCACAACTCTGGAAGAAATATATCGTAGCCCTATTCTTTTAAATGTCTTATTATTACTGGCATATTTTGAGTTCCTACTTATGTCTATTAAAATATCTTTAAAAACAATTTTACGAATCTCAAAAATATTAGACGAGGATTTGTCACGCTTCAAAAGCAACATGAGAATTCATTATTCAAAATGAGCAACGGAGTATTCATAATATGTGGTAGGTAAGTGGAACGTACCATTTCAGTGAGTGCGGCTGATACAAACGCGTGTATGTTCACAAAATATAATGTAATAAAATACATAAACTGACTATGTTAATCATAAAAATAAGTAAATATGTGACTAATAAGGAATGTCTACAGACTACATAAATCACAAGATTTTAGCATGTATTGTATAATCTATTTGTTACCATTCTTTACCAGTGGGCACGGTAGTGTCTTACCTGCTTTAACATTATAAACAAAATCATGTTCTTAATTTAAAAAGTAATTTTAGTACAAATTTGAATTTGATTTGAAGGTCTTTCTAAAATTACAGTTAGGCGATGCAGTATTCTATATTATCCTTTAGACTATTCTGTTATGGCAATACTTACAGCATTTGGTCGACTGGGCTTCACAGAATGATTGTTTTCTGGGAGGATCCATAGGATGCGATGTAAACGACGTCCGGTCCTCCCACAGCAGGGGCAGATTTAGGGGAGCGCCCCAATACCTCACAGCCTCGCGGAAGTACCTTTCCGGGAGTGAATAATAATTAGCGTCAACAACAGTCAGTTGAAGGTTCTTGATGGTATCTTGCCGGTTGTTGACCCGAATATATGATTTACTAAAGTTTGTAAATATCGGTAACGTGGCCGAGCGGTCTGAGGTGCTGGTTTAAGGCACCAGTCATTTCGATGGCGTGGGTTCGAATCCCACCGCTGCCAATAACTTTTGAATAAATATTTTTTCCTGATAGCCTTACGTTTTTCGATCACCATCAATTTGATATTGTTATAAAATGAATTTATTGTTTATCTTACTTTTCATTTGTACAACATTTCATTTTATCAAATTGATTTCAAATTAAAACTTGGGTTCGAATCCCACCGCTGCCAATTACTTTTGAATAATTATGTATTATGTATTTCCTGATAGTCTTGGGGTTTTCAACCACCATCTGTATGAGCGTATTCTAAAATGCTGTAATTGATTATTTCACGCTTTATTTGTACATCATATTGTCTGGTCTTGCAATGCATACATTTCTTCGTGTCATTATGATTACAAAATGTAATCTTGAATGTGGGTAGCGTGGCCGCTCATCGAAATGACTGGTTTTAGGCACCAGTCATTTCGATGGCGTGGGTTCGAATCCCACCGCTGCCAGTATGTTTTGCGATAACTATTTTTATCCTGATAGGCTTTTTTTTCAATTAACATTTTAATATTAGAGAGTTCTAACTAATAATCTTGTTAGAACTACTTATTTCATTTGTACATCATATTGTATGACTTTAGAATGCCAACAAATTTTCTGTATGATATTAATTACAAAATATGCTTGTATAGGGGTAGCGTGGCCGAGCGGTCTAAGGCGCTGGTTTTAGGCACCAGTCATTTCGATGGCGTGGGTTCGAATCCCACCGCTGCCAATAATTTTTTTTGCTTTTTGCGATAAATATGTTTACCTTATACAGACTAAGTTTTTTAAATATCATCTTTATGAGTATATTCTAACTTAATTTCGTTTTTAATCTCTTTTACTTTCCATTTGTCTGGTTTCGAAATGCCTAAATTAGTCTGTATCAGATTAAAAATATATGCTGTTATTGTAATAATAAATTAGATTTGATTACAAGTTATGATACTTATAACAATAGGCCTACTCATCACTTATGCATACAATATGAGTAATTGTAAGATATTTACTGACTCTGATAACAATAAAAGTTCAGGTAAACCCATTACAGACATATAATGTAATTAGATCAACTATCGTATTTTTATCTATTTCACAAGTATTCAACGTTTTAAATGATTGAAATCACCGTATACGATGTTTATAGGCCGATGGTGAATATGACGGCAAATCCGAGAGGTCAAAAGTGGGCGACTAACAACAATTTACGCCCAGAAAATGTTGCAGGTACCAAGCGGTATATTTAAAGACATTCCAGAAGTCACGAGAGAACACTTTCATCATCACAGTTCGGCATGAAAAACTGTTCCGTTTTAATTTTAATTTTAAATTGTTTTGCATTATATGGCTGTTTGCTGTTTTATTTGTTTTTCCCATTTGCCTTTCTAACTTATATATGTATATTTATATATATATATATATATATATTTTTATATTTACATTTATATATATGCTTATATATACATATATACACACACATATATATAGGCCTATAATACACATCTAG
>NW_022730291.1:218713-221153 GCF_011630105.1 Anneissia japonica | reverse complement strand
AATACAGATTCACGTTAGCATTATCTATATTTTTAAACTTTCGAATGATTAAAGTCCAGGTACGGAATATTGGCAGGCTTATTTGTGACAAACAATGTAATAAATGGTTCTCACGCCGTTGATTTAACGACAACAAAGACGACCATAATAACATATAATTACACTATTCAATCTTCGGATTAACGCAAATCAACGAGTTTTTGACATAAGTTCTGTCTATATGATACAGATTTACAAAACAATGCAATCTCTTTATATATATATATATTTTTTTAGAAACACTCAAAGAATTCCTTTCGACAAGTTGTAAGTGGTTGTGAGTGGAAGATCATAATATTTGGGTTGTCCAAACGGACACTTGTCGGCATGTCAAAGTATCGTCCCTTAAATATGTATCATTGTTGTACGCGCAGGTATAGGTTAATTTCCACGAAATGTTGTTGCAGACCTTAGCAAGCAAACAGGAAGTAATTTCGGAAGGATTATGGGAGAATTAAAAAACTTCATCGAGAAAGAAAGCCTAAATTTAGAAATATTTTTATAAACCGCACTTAGGATGAGTCATGGACATGATATGATAACATATACAGGAGCAAGAATCGGTACCCCATACTGATTTCACAAAAGCATTTAATTTGTTTCAACCCATTCATTCACGTTCTTTTCCGCCTGCCCAAGTAATTACTTTTTTGTAATCGGTTTTTAAAATCATCCAAATCTGAGCAAGCATCTTCATAATTAAAATTAATAATAATAATAAAAACAATATTATTAAATATAACAAAAATAACACTAAGAATATCAACAACAAGAAAATAATAATAATTAGGAAAAAGTAAAGCGTAGTCGGCAGGATTCGAACCTGCGCGGGGAGACCCAAATAGATTTCTAGTCTATCGCCTTAACCGCTCGGCCACGACTACTTGTTAAGAGCAAATGTATAGTATAAATTATTATGATGACCATAATAATAAACTCGCTCGTTTTTTCGCCCTATGAGTACTCAGCAGGAGCAATAATAATATTAGTAATGGTACTGTAATAGTAATAACAAAAAAAATTATAATACAGTAAATCAATAATAACAATAATAATAATAATAATAATAATAATAATAACAAAATAACAATAATAATAATTTAATATATTAATAATAGTAACGATAGCAATAAGAATATCAACAATAAAATAATAATTAAAACGTAAAGCGTAGTCATAATAATAATAAGTCATTAAATAAATAAGATTTCATTAATATTATATTAGCGCAAGTGCCTCACGCCTATCTGTACAGGCGGAGTAATATAGTTTAGGTCAGAGGTTATGCCTTTCGGTTAGTGAATGTATCCCAGCTACGAGACGCTCTCTGACAATAAATATGGCGCCAGTTCAGACAAAAGGTGAGTCTCTCTGAACTTTTGGTTAAATTTATCCCACCTCCACCCACTTTTACTCCGCCTACTTAATTATTGATTATTATGTAGTTATAGGGGTGTTTTGTTTTCCCTCATATTGGGCCCACTTTTGGGCAAATTGTTATTGATTACTTTGTCGTGAAATAAACGGCAATAGAAACCCATTACTGCGTTTGTCGTTTTTATGTCTGGTTCCTTCCTGGCCCCAACCGAATTCAACAAGCCGAAGTCTAATATAATAATGTATTAATAATAATAATATTAATGTAATAATAATAATAATAATAATAATAATAATAATAATAATAATAATAATAATAATAATAATAATAATTATAATAATAACAAAAATAAAAATATCATCAACAATAAAATAATAATAATTGAAAAGAAAAAGCGTAGTCGGCAGGATTCGAACCTGCGCGCGGGGAGACCGTGCAGGTATTGGTATTGTAATAGTATATAAATATGTCTAAAATAAATATATTAGGTCATTTCCCAGCTTGGAAATGATAATTATATATGAAGTTTAGTTGGCGCTTCGTAAAAGCAAAGAAAAGAGCGCTATAGAAGAACCAAGTAACAAGTAACTTTACCCGTCTAAATTTTATGACATAGAATAAAAGAAAAAAAATAAATCCCTCGAGCCGGATTTGAACCAGCGACCTAAGGATTTCAGTGAACGAACTCTACAGTCCTCCGCTCTACCAACTGAGCTATCGAGGGATCCTACTCCAAGCACGCACTCAAAGTGTGGGAAGCATATTATTATTTTTTAAATCATTCAACAGTGTGCTTGTATAAGCAAGACTGTCTTTATTTCATGCAATATCAAACAACCATTTGAGAAAACTTCGATTTGTATGTGGTTTTGACCTATTTGAGTCAAAATTCAAATCATTATTCGATGCATATAAAATTTACATATTAACTTAACAAATTGTTAAACTGTAACTTTAGGCCTAACCCTAGCATTAACTTTAACATGAATTCTAACCCTACCTAACCAAAACCTATTATTAACT
>NW_022730291.1:213100-218576 GCF_011630105.1 Anneissia japonica | reverse complement strand
TATAGCTTCTATAGACCATTCATGTTAAATACATTGCCTATTAAATCGAAAAGCTCCAAGATAATTATACAAATAACCATCTCTAGAGTTGGATTTTAACCAGCGACCTTAAGGATTTCAGTGAATGATCTCTACAGTCTCGAGTTCTACAATCTGAGCTACCGAGGGAAACGTTCATATATGGGTAGCGTGGCCGAGCGGTCTAAGGCGCTGGTTTAAGGCACCAGTCATTTCGATGGCGTGGGTTCGAATCCCACCGTTGCCAATTGCTTTTGAATAAATATATTTTTTCTGATAGCCCCGTGTTTTTCAATCACCATCTATATGAGTATATTCTAAAATACTTTCAATAATAATTTACATCGTTTTCAGTTGTACATCATAATGTCTCCTGTAATTTAATCTCCATTTCTCCATTTTGCTGCCAACAAACTTTCGATCAACCACAAGAGGTTTAGCTTCATTCTGTTTCGAAACCCAGAAATCACAAAGTGACGATCTTCCACACTTCAAAATATATATTGATGATTATGAACTCCCCGACACCCAATCTACTAAGATTGATGGGGTCCATTTAGACAGCGGATTAAATTGGAAGAAGCATATCAACCAAATTGAAAACAAAGTAGGCCTATCCAAAAGCCTTGGTATCATTTTAAGGTTATCCTCATTTGTTCCCTTTAACGTTCTTCGTATTCTCTATTACTCCCTTATTCTTCCTTATTTGAGTTATTCCAATATTGTTTAAGGTAACACTTACCCCTCCAACTTAACTATACTCCAAACAATTCAAAAGATTAAGGCTATCAGGATTATATCTGGAGCCCAACCACCATCTCACACTTCTACTTTATTCTCTATCTCAATCTTCTTAAGCTCGCTGATATAAACTCCCTTCAACAATGTTTATTTATGTACAATTCTAATCACTGTATTGTACCAATTAATTTCTGTAAAATCCAATCACCAAATAAAATAAAAGAGAAAAAAAATCCCTCGAGCCGGATTTGAACCAGCGACCTAAGGATTTCAGTGAATGAACTCTACAGTCCTCCGCTCTACCAACTGAGCTATCGAGGGATATACAAATATACAAAACCCACTCGTTCAGGGAATCAAGTCATTTACCAAATGTAGTGTGCAATTAAATGAATTATTAATATTGATTTTGTGTCCAGATCTACCTCTACGGCTTTTCAAGTGTACATTTTGGACTGCATGGTAGAAACCCAACTATAACAATATCCGTCATACTTGTCATTATTTTCTTAAACTGTATAAATGTATACGATGGTTACCAAATAACTAACTACGGTACATAGCATGGGCGGATCCAGAAGTTTTCAAACGAGGGTGGGGGGGGGGGACACAACAGTTTCAGAATAGGTAAGTAAGTAGCACATAATTCATTCATTCATCTTTTATTTCAGAATTACAAATCCATAGAACAACAACAACAGAACAAGGCGATCAAGAGCACAAGAAAAAGTAGATAAACACAATTTGCTGTATCTACTGTACACAAAAGCAACATTGATTTGCATTTAAATTTTTAAAATTTTGCGGCAAAGTGGGGGGAGGAGGTGGCACGTGCCCCTGCCTCCACCTCCACCACTGGATCCGCCCCTGCTAGCGTTCTTCAGAACCTCGACTTACCGACAAACAACATATGGAAGTACACCAATGGCAGGCCAAAATGGTGCAAGCGCCATAAGTAAATAAATACTATGATTATTTAAATAGTATTCCCAATTATGGCTTCTACCATACAATAACCTATTTAAGTTACGGTATATTTTACAAAGCATGAAAAACCTTACCAATATCATAGTATATTTGTTTAGTTGATTTAAATTTTAGTTAGAGTGACAGGTATTCATTCATTTATTTATATAAAAAAAAAAATGGCTTGGCTGTGTATATGTCAAACATTCTAATGGTGAATAACAACCGAGTATCTTTAACATGATGACGGCTATTGGAACAATAACAACAACAAAACATTCACTAATTTAAAAAAAATTAATATCCCTCGAGCCGGATTTGAACCAGCGACCTAAGGATTTCAATGAAAGAACTCTACAGTCCTCCGCTCTACCAACTGAGCTATCGAGGGATCCTACTCCAAGCACGCACTCAAAGTCCGATTAACCGAACATCACAGACTCTCATTCAACCCACTAGGGACACTGACAATAAAAAACACATCTTTGTGGGTGGGTTTAGGTGAGGTCGTTGGGTGAGTGTGAGTCGTTGGGTGTGTGGGTGTGTGTGTGTTGAGAGTGAGATAAAGCAGGAGTTGGGTTAATCACGTCATTTTAAGCACATGATGCAGTACACGATGCAAATCCCTTGCTTAATGCGGTCATCCCATATGGTCTAGTGGCTAGGATTCGGCGCTCTCACCGCCGCGGCCCGGGTTCGATTCCCGGTGTGGGAAGTACATCATTTTCAAAGTATTCAACGTTGTGTTTGTATACGGAAGACTTCTATATTTCATGCAATATCAAACTAAAACTTTAGTACATTTATATAATTTAGGTTACCGTTTTGTATCTTTTGATGTTGAATCTCTGTTACAAATGTTCCCCTTACTAAGGTATTATTATAATTCTTGATAGGGTTTGCAATAAGAAATTGATACCTATTAATCTTAAGAAAAATACGTTAAGGAAACTACTTAGGGATTGCTGTACTAAAACTGTATTTACGTGTAATGATGAATTCTATAAACAAACTGACGGCGTCTCAATGGGCTCACTCCTTGGACCAGTTTTAGCCAATATTTTAATGACTGAACTAGAAGAGTCTATTGTTCCTAAATTTATAGAATCCGGTATTATTAAGTTTTATACTCATTTTGTTGACGACACACTAGTGCTAGCTACACCCAATGATTTTAGCGATAAATGCCTTTTTTCTGATAGCCTATTGGGTTTTCAATTATCGGTATTATGAATGTGCAAGACTCAATAGACATATTGTAATTCATTAATTTTACATTTTATTTTCACATCATATTATCTGGTCTCGGAACTCTCCAAATTGTCTGTATCGTATTGATTAAAAGCTGTTGTAGGCCTACAATGATTATTTAAATGCTATTTTATATAGTGATTTCTACCATACAATAACCTACTTCAATTTACAGATATAAAATATAATATTATAAATATTATAAATATTTATATAAATATTTGCAATTATGGCTTCTACCATACAATAAACTATTTAAGTTATCCTTTACAAAGCATGAAAAAACCTTATCAATATCATAGTTTATTTGTTTATTAATTTAAATTTTAGAGTGACAGGTATTCATTCATTTATATTTTTTAAAAGATGACAGCCAAGAGTCTTCAACATGATGATGGCTAGTGGAACAATAACACCAAAAATATTCAATAAAAAAAAATGTTGAAAAAAATGTAACATCCCTCGAGCCGGATTTGAACCAGCGACCTAAGGGTTTCAATGAACGAACTCTACAGTCCTCCGCTCTACCAACTGAGATATCGAGGGTTACATAGTAATTGCGCACTTAACAACAACATACAACAGACACTGAAACAACATTAACAATTCTTTAGGAGTGCGTTGGGGTGAGGACAGAAAATGAGACGTTGGGGTGTGTGTGCGTGTTGAGAGTGAGATAAAGCAGGAGTTGGGTTAATCACGTCAGTGGGGCTGAATTTTGCAATATTTGGCAGTAGGCCTACTTGATGCAATACATAATGCAATTCCCGTGTGTTACACCAGGTATCACATATGGTCTAGTGGCTAGGATTCGGCGCTCTCACCGCCGCGGCCCGGGTTCGATTCCCGGTGTGGGAAAGCATGTTATTTTTCTCAAAGTTCTCAACATTGTGCTGGTATACTCAAGACTGTCTTTATTTTATTGTCCATGCAATATCAAAACAAAACTTATAAATAAATGCATGAAATATAGAATAAAAATATTAATATATGAAAATTGATGTCAAGTGGTAAATATATAATAATGAATTTGAGAATAGATTAATTATATAATAATAATAATAACATTATTATTATTATTATTTTGTAGATGGATACATAATGATTACAATTTTGTTCAGACAATTAATTTAAAACTTTCATTTGATAGGCCTATCTATATTTTAGGAGAAACATGTCTTACTTGATGCATTTATATATTTTTTAAATATAGCTTCTATATACCATTATCCATTTACCATATAATTAATATAAAATAAAATTAATTGAAACGTCTCCAAGCTAATTATTAAAAAGCATCCTTCCATCCGGATTTGACCAGTGACCTTAAGGATTTCAGTTAATGAACTCTACAGTCCCCCGCTCTACAAAATGAGTTATCGAGAGTTATTAAACAAAACTTTAAATACGAGTAGTGTGGCCGAGCGGTCGAAGTCGCTGGTTTAAGGCACCAGTCATTTCGATCGCCTGGGTTCGAATCCCACCGCTGCCAATTACTTTTGAATAAATATATTTTTTCAATGATATCCCTGTGTTTTTTAACCACCATCTATATATGTGTATTCTAAAATACTTTCAATAATTTCTTACATTGTTCTCATTTCATATCAGTGTATTCTATAATACTTTACTTTCAATAATTATTTACATTACTTACATCATGTTGTCTAATTTCAGAATGCCCATTTTGCCGGTGTCATAATGAATACAAAATATAGACTTTACTATGGGTAGCGTGGCCGAGCGGTCTAAGGCGCTGGTTTTAGGCACCAGTCATTTCGATGGCGTGGGTTCCAATCCCACCGCAGCCAATCATTTTTTCGATAAATGCTTTTTTCTGATAGCCTATTGGGTTTTCAATTATCGGTATTATGAATGTGCAAAACTCAATAGACATACTGTAATTCATTAATTTAACATTTTATTTTCACATCATATTATCTGGTTTCGGAACTCTCCAAATTGTCTGTATCGTATTGATTAAAAGATGTTGTACAATGATTATTAAATGCTATTATTCAATGGTGATTTCTACCATACAATAACCTACTTCAATTATTCTTTACAGATATCATAGTTTACTTGTTTAATTATTATTTTAATACATTTACTGAGTTATTCAGTAAAACAATGAAGAATGTAAAATCCCTCGAGCCGGATTTGAACCAGTCACCTAAGGATTTCAATGAAGTAACTCTACAGTCCTTATAAATGAACTTTTAACTGTAAACCAACCTTAACGTTAACCTTAATTCTAACACTAAACATTACAAACTATTCACAATAGTTATTCATCGTATCCGTACTGTTACTGCTGATGTTAGATGAGTTAAACGCGTATTGCAGGAGGAAAAATACGCATACGCACAGCTAAATGTAAATACGCACGTATACTGATCATATCACTATAGCAACCGATGGCTGCTACAACAGTTGGTTATAAAATACTAAAATAAAAAGACGGCGATTGACTTATAAAGCAATTAGTAGAGCATGCATC
>NW_022730291.1:171810-212365 GCF_011630105.1 Anneissia japonica | reverse complement strand
GGCTACACCCATCGCTTAACAATGGACTGAAAGCTTCAAATGAGCTTTCTTTGTTTTTGCTGGTTTTTGTAGGTAACTTTGATCAGTAGAGTAAGGATGCTTTGATCTTTATATTATTCATAGCTTTGTCACCTACTAGGGGTAATTTTTTGATTGGTCAAACACTTTTGGTACTTGTATAAGCTTGCAAATATGGATAATATTTTATTCCTGATGATGATATAATTAATGTCGAAATATTGATTCCCGACACGATGACGTGCATTTCAATACTTGGAGTAGGCCTATGTATTAATACTATCTTTAAACTTTTTAATTTTAAAACAAATTGCAATCTATTATCTAGGTCCATCAGTAGGCCTACCAGCATATTAAGCGTAATAATCGTCTTCCAAAACTAGGTAATTTACAGTGTAACTTGATAAATCAATTTTCAACAAGCATTTGAGAAAACTTCGATTTGTATATCGTTTTGACCTACTGTATTTTGATCAAAATTCAAATCATTATTTGATGCATATAAAATTTACATATTAACTTTACGAATTGTTAAATTGTAACTTTAGGCCTAAACCTAACATTAACGTTAACCTGAATTATAACCCTCAACGTACCTAACCAAAACCTGTTTATATTATTAACTAATACTATGTTTAACTAATGCATTTATATATATTTTTTTCAAAAATATAGCTTCTATATGCATTGAGTCCCCGGAACCGGAGGCCAGGGGCCCAACACCCCCACCCCCACCCCGCACACACGGCCCTCCACTTTTTGGCAGAAAATATATAATGTCTAAGCAAATGTTTGTATAATCTTAAAGAAATGCTAGTGGGCCCACTACTTTGAAAAAAGTTCCGCGGTCCCTGCTACGGAAAAACTAAGTAACAAGTAACTTTGCCCGTCTAAATTTTATGAAATAAAAGTACTCTAATAATGAATAGGCCTACTGTTATAATGCTTAGAAATTACAAGCTATAATGTCCACAGTCCCTATATTTTTGCAATAATATTTTTATTTAACCAGAGGCTTTTTAAAATAAATCACATGAGAATGAAGTTAGGCTCTTGTAAAATAAAAGAAAAAAATCCCTCGAGCCGGATTTGAACCAGCGACCTAAAGATTTCAATATAGAGTATATATATTTCAAAAAAGATTTCAGCTTTACCAACTGAGCTACCTAAGAATATATGCGCATATACAATCCGACTCGTTGAAAAAAAAGTCAAGTCATTTACTAAATGAGAAATGCAAATAAATAAATAATTAATATTGATTTCATGTCCAGATCTACCTCTACGGCTTTTCAAGTAAACGTAAAAACCCAACTGTACCGATATCCGTCATACTTGTTATTATTTTTTTGAACTGTATGAATGGAAATTATATGTTACTGTGATTAATTGTTTCGACACTCACAAACACTCATTTACTGAGACAACTCACCAAATAACCTCTTGTCACAAGCAAAATATGCTCATCTCGATTGCATCTCTTTGGTCCTCTGGCCCGCAAAATATCCTCAACAAGTATTAATTCTCACCCTGCAATCTACACAGATCACCCCCAAGAGGACATATGCGTATAAGATGGTTTGGCTACACCACTACTGGATCTTCAGAACCTCGGTTTGCCGCCAAACAACATTATGGAAATACACCAATGACAGGCAAAAATGATGCAAGCGTCGTAAGTAAATAAATACTATGATTATTTAAAAAAATATTTGTAATTATGGCTTCTACCATACAACAACCTATTTAAGTTACCCTTTACAAAGCATGAAAAAACCTTATCAATATCATAGTTTATTTGTTTAATTAATTTAAATTTTAGAGTGACAGGTATTCATTCATTTATATTTTTAAAAAAAATGACAGCCAGGAGTCTTCAACATGATGACGGCTAGTGGACAATAACAACAAAAATATTGAATAAAACAATGTTGAGGAAAATGTAACATCCCTCGAGCCGGATTTGAACCAGCGACCTAAGGATTTCAATAAACGAACTCTACAGTCCTCCGCTCTACCAACTGAGCTATCGAGGGTTACATAATACATACAGTAATTGCGCACTTAACGTCCCATACAACAGATACTGAAACAACATTAACAATTCTGTAGGAGTGCGTTGGGGTGAGGACAGAAAATGAGACGTTGGGGTGTGTGTGCGTGTTGAGAGTGAGATAAAGCAGGAGTTGGGTTAATCACGTCAGGGGGGCTGAATTTTGCAATATTTGGCAGTAGGCCTACTTGATGCAATACATAATGCAATTCCCGTGCGTTACACCAGGTATCCCATATGGTCTAGTGGCTAGGATTCGGCGCTCTCACCGCCGCGGCCCGGGTTCGATTCCCGGTGTGGGAAAGCATGTTATTCTTCTCAAAGTTCTCAACATTGTGCTGGTATACTCAAGACTGTCTTTATTTTATTGTCCATGCAATATCAAAGCAAAACTTTATAAATAAATGCGTGAAATATAGAATAAAAATATTAATATATGAAAATTGATGTCAAGTGGTAAATATATAATAATGAATTAGAGAATAGATTAATTATATAATAATAATAATAACATTATTATTATTATTATTTTGTAGATGGATACATAATGATTACAATTTTGTTCAGACAATTAATTTAAAACTTTCTATTTGATAGGCCTATCCATATTTTAGGAGAAACATGTCTTACTTGATGCATTTATATATTTTTTAAATATAGCTTCTATATACCATTCATGCTGTCTCTTATACACATCTAGATGTGTATAAGAGACAGACAACATTATGGAAATACACCAATGACAGGCAAAAATGATGCAAGCGTCGTAAGTAAATAAATACTATGATTATTTAAAAAAATATTTGTAATTATGGCTTCTACCATACAACAACCTATTTAAGTTACCCTTTACAAAGCATGAAAAAACCTTATCAATATCATAGTTTATTTGTTTAATTAATTTAAATTTTAGAGTGACAGGTATTCATTCATTTATATTTTTAAAAAAAATTCACAAACTTTCGATCCTTCGAATTTCAGAATCTATATTGGGAATCACAAAATTCCCAATACCGATTTTGCCAAGTTCCTAGGAGTTTATCTTGACAGTGCATTAAATTGGAAAAAACAAATCTCCCAAATTGAAAATAAAGTATCCAAAAGCCTTGGTATCATTTTAAGGTTATCCTCATTTGTTCCCTTTAACGTTCTTCGTATTCTCTATTACTCCCTTATTCTTCCTTATTTGAGTTATTCCAATATTGTTTAAGGTAACACTTACCCGTCTAACTTAACTATACTCCAAACAATTCAAAAGATTAAGGCTATCAGGATTATATCTGGCACCCAACCACCATCTCATACTTCTACTTTATTCTCTATCTCAATCTTCTTAAGCTCGCTGATATAAACTCCCTTCAACAATATTTATTTATGTACAATTCTAATCACTGTATTGTACCAATTAATTTCTGTAAAATCCAATCACCAAATAAAATAAAAGAGAAAAAAAAATCCCTCGAGCCGGATTTGAACTAGCGACCTAAGGATTTCAGTGAATGAACTCTACAGTCCTCCGCTCTACCAACTGAGCTATCGAGGGTTACATAGTAATTGCGCACTTAACGTCCCATACAACAGACACTGAAACAACATTAACAATTCTGTAGGAGTGCGTTGGGGTGAGGACAGAAAATGAGACGTTGGGGTGTGTGTGCGTGTTGAGAGTGAGATAAAGCAGGAGTTGGGTTAATCACGTCAGTGGGGCTGAATTTTGCAATATTTGGCAGTATGCCTACTTGATGCAATACATAATGCAATTCCCGTGTGTTACACCAGGTATCCCATATGGTCTAGTGGCTAGGATTCGGCGCTCTCACCGCCGCGGCCCGGGTTTGATTCCCGGTGTGGGAAAGCATGTTATTTTTCTCAAAGTTCTCAACATTGTGCTGGTATACTCAAGACTGTCTTTATTTTATTGTCCATGCAATATCAAAACAAAACTTTATAAATAAATGCATGAAATATAGAATAAAAATATTAATATATGAAAATTGATGTCAAGTGGTAAATATATAATAATGAATTAAAGAATAGATTAATTATATAATAATAATAACATTATAATTATTATTATTATTATTATTATTATTATTTTGTAGATGGATACATAATGATTACAATTTTGTTCAGACAATTAATTTAAAACTTTCATTTGATAGGCCTATCTATATTTTAGGAGAAACATGTCTTACTTGATGCATTTATATATTTTTTAAATATAGCTTCTATATACCATTCATGTTAATATAATTAATATAAAATAAAATTAATTGAAACGTCTCCAAGCTAATTATTAAAAAGCATCCTTCCAGCCGGATTTGACCAGTGACCTTAAGGATTTCAGTTAATGAACTCTACAGTCCCCGCTCTACAAAATGAGTTATCGAGAGTTATTAAACAAAACTTTAAATACGAGTAGTGTGGCCGAGCGGTCTAAGTCGCTTGTTTAAGGCAACAGTCATTTCGATTGCCTGGGTTCGAATCCCACCGCTGCCAATTAATTTTGAATAAATATATTTTTTCCCTGATATCCCTGTGTTTTTTAACCACCATCTATATATGTGTATTCTAAAATACTTTCAATAATTTCTTACATTGTTCTCATTTCATATCAGTGTATTCTATAATACTTTACTTTCAATAATTATTTACATTACTTACATCATGTTGTCTAATTTCAGAATGCCCATTTTGCCGGTGTCATAATGAATACAAAATATAGACTTTACTATGGGTAGCGTGGCCGAGCGGTCTAAGGCGCTGGTTTTAGGCACCAGTCATTTCGATGGCGTGGGTTCCAATCCCACCGCAGCCAATCATTTTTTCGATAAATGCTTTTTTCTGATAGCCTATTGGGTTTTCAATTATCGGTATTATGAATGTGCAAAACTCCAATAGACATACTGTAATTCATTAATTTTACATTTTATTTTCACATCATATTATCTGGTTTCGGAACTCTCCAAATTGTCTGTATCGTATTGATTAAAAGATGTTGTACAATGATTATTAAATGCTATTATTCAATGGTGATTTCTACCATACAATAACCTACTTCAATTATTCTTTACAGATATCATAGTTTACTTGTTTAATTATTATTTTAATACATTTACTGAGTTATTCAGTAAAACAATGAAGAATGTAAAATCCCTCGAGCCGGATTTGAACCAGTCACCTAAGGATTTCAATGAAGGAACTCTACAGTCCTTATAAATGAACGTTAACTGTAAACCAACCTTAACGTTAACCTTAATTCTAACACTAAACATTACAAACTATTCACAATAGTTATTCATCGTATCCGTACTGTTACTGCTGATGTTAGATGAGTTAAACGCGTATTGCAGGAGGAAAAATACGCATACGCACAGCTAAATGTAAATACGCACGTATACTGATCATATCACTATAGCAACCGATGGCTGCTACAACAGTTGGTTATAAAATACTAAAATAAAAAGACGGCGATTGACTTATAAAGCAATTAGTAGAGCATGCATCGTACACTAAACGGAAAATTATTATACTTTGGTTAGATTTAATGCATTCAATAATTTTCTTTGGGCCTTGCAGGCATTTTTTCAAGCATTAAATCTAACCTTCGTAAAATAATTTTCCTATAGTGTACTATGCAGAGCTCTACTAATTGCTTATTATTAACTAATACTATGTATAACTGATGCATATATTTTTATGTAAATATAGCTTCTATAGACCATTCATGTTGAATATATTGCCTATTCAATGAAAAAGCTCCAAGATAATTATACAAATAACCATCTCTAGCATTGGATTTTAACCAGCGACCTATTGAGGGGAACGTTTATATATGGGTAGCGTGGCCGAGCGGTCTAAGGCGCTGGTTTAAGGCACCAGTCATTTCGATGGCGTGGGTTCGAATCCCACCGCTGCCAATTGCTTTTGAATTAATATATTTTTTCTGATAGCCCCGTGTTTTTCAATCACCATCTATATGAGTGTATTCTAAAATACTTTCAATAATAATTTACATCGTTTTCAGTTGTACATCATAATGTCTCCTGTAATTTAATCTCCATTTCTCCATTTTGCTGCCAACAAACTTTCGATCAACCACAAGAGGTTTAGCTTCATTCTGTTTCGAAACCCAGAAATCACAAAGTGACGATCTTCCACACTTCAAAATTTATATTGATAATTATGAACTCCCCGACACCCAATCTACTAAGTTACATGGGGTCCATTTAGACAGCGGATTAAATTGGAAGAACCATATCAACCAAATTGAAAACAAAGTAGGCCTATCCGAAAGCCTTGGTATCATTTTTAGGTTATCCTCATTAGTTCCTTTTAACGTTCTTCGTATTCTCTATTACTCCCTTATTCTTCCTTATTTTAGTTATTCCAATATTGTTTAAGGTAACACTTACCCGTCTAACTTAACTATACTCCAAACAATTCAAAAGATTAAGGCTATCAGGATTATATCTGGCACCCAACCACCATCTCATACTTCTACTTTATTCTCTATCTCAATCTTCTTAAGCTCGCTGATATAAACTCCCTTTAACAATGTTTATTTATGTACAATTCTAATCACTGTATTGTACCAATTAATTTCTGTAAAATCCAATCACCAAATAAAATAAAAGAGAAAAAAAAATCCCTCGAGCCGGATTTGAACTAGCGACCTAAGGATTTCAGTGAATGAACTCTACAGTCCTCCGCTCTACCAACCGAGCTATCGAGGGATATACAAAATATACAAAACCCACTCGTTCAGGGAATCAAGTCATTTACCAAATGTAGTGTGCAATTAAATTAATTATTAATATTTATTTTGTGTCCAGATCTACCTCTACGGCTTTTCAAGTGTAAATTTTGGACTGCATGGTAGAAACCCAACTATACCAATATCCGTCATACTTGTCATAATTTTGTTAAACTGTATGAATGTATACGATGGTTACCAGATAACTAACTGCGGTACCTAGTCAGGGACGGATCCAGAAGTTTTCAAACGAGTAATGATTGAACTAGAAGAGTCTATTGTTCCTAAATTTATAGAATCCAGTATTATTAAGTTTTATACTCATTTTGTTGACGACATACTAGTGCTAGCTACACCCTGTCTCTTATACACATCTAGATGTGTATGGGGGGGGGGGACACAACAGTTTCAGAATAAGTAAGTAAGTAGCACATAATTCATTCATTCATTCATCTTTTATTTCAGAATTACAATCCATAGAACAACAACAACAGAACAAGGCGATCAAGAGCACAAGAAAAAGTAGATAAACACAATTTGCTGTATCTACTGTACACAAAAGCAACATTGATTTGCATTGAAATTTTTAAAATTTTGCGGCAAAGTGGGGGGAGGAGGTGGCACGTGCCCCTGCCTCCCCCTCCACCACTGGATCCACCCCTGCTAGCGTTCTTCAGAACCTCGACTTACCGACAAACAACATATGGAAGTACACCAATGGCAGGGCAAAATGGTGCAAGCGCCATAAGTAAATAAATACTATGATTATTTAAATAGTATTCCCAATTATGGCTTCTACCATACAATAACCTATTTAAGTTACGGTATATTTTACAAAGCATGAAAAACCTTACCAATATCATAGTATATTTGTTTAGTTGATTTAAATTTTAGTCAGCGTGACAGGTATTCATTCATTCATTCATTTATTTATAAAAAAACAAAAATGGCTTGGCTGTGTATATGTCAAACATTCTAATGGTGAATGACAGCCGAGTGTCTTTAACATGATGACGGCTAGTGGAACAATAACAACTACAAAACATTCACTAATTAAAAAAAAAATAACATCCCTCGAGCCGGAATGAAAGAACTCTACAGTCCTCCGCTCTACCAACTGAGCTATCGAGGGATCCTACTCCAAGCACTCACTTAAAGTCCGATTAACCGAATATCACAGACTCTCATTCAAACCACTAGGGACACTGACACTAAAAAACTCATCTTTGTGGGTGGGTTAAGTGAGGTCGTTGGGTGAGTGTGAGTCGTTGGGTGTGTGGGGGTGTGTGTGTTGAGAGTGAGATAAAGCACGTCATTTTAAGCACATGATGCAGTACACGATGCAAATCCCTTGCTTAATGCGGTCATCCCATATGGTCTAGTGGCTAGGATTCGGCGCTTTCACCGCCGCGGCCCGGGTTCGATTCCCGGTGTGGGAAGTACATCTTCTTTTTTTCAAAGTATTCAACGTTGTGTTTGTATACGGAAGACTTCCATATTTCATGCAATATCAAACTAAAACTTTAGTATATTTATATAATTTAGGTTACCGTTTTGTATCTTTTTATGTTGAATCTCTGTTACAAATGTTCCCCTTACTAAGGTATTATTATAATTCTTGATAGGGTTTACAATATGAAATTGATATCTATTAATCTTAAGAAAAATACGTTAAGGAAACTACTTAAGGATTGCTGACCTAAAACTGTATTTACGTGTATTGATGAATTCTATAAACAAACTGACGGCGTCTCAATGGGCTCACTCCTTGGACCAGTTTTAGCCAATATTTTAATGACTGAACTAGAAGAGTCTATTGTTCCTAAATTTATAGAATCCAGTATTATTAAGTTTTATACTCATTTTGTTGACGACATACTAGTGCTAGCTACACCCAATGATTTTCATCACATCCTACGTCACTTTAACACTTTTCATAAACAGATTAGTTTTACCTTTGAATCATTTGAAAACAGTGATTTAGTACATTTTCTGGATTTACAATTTGACAACAGCATATGAAGCATGATATATATCGCAAAAACACACATACAGGTCAATATATCCATTATGATAGCTTTGCACCATGGAACCATAAGATTTCTTGGATTCGTAGTTTAGTTTCAAGAGCCCACAAACTGTGTACTCCCGATAAACTCCAAGCTGAACTTTGTAACATTAGAAAATTTATGCCATGGAATGGGTACCCTTTAAAAGTGGTTAACCATGTACAGTACTCAATAAATTAAATGAACCTAAATTTATACGGTACATAGGCCTACTGATGATAGCTTGATTAAGATCTGGGTTAGATTGCCTTATCTAGGAAATGCAGGCGAATCCATTTTACGTAGATGCTTAAACAAAGTAAAGAAACACTTAGTTAAAAGAGGTAAAATTCATAACTTTATGGCAGTACAAAATGATCTGATAGTATTATAAATTATCATAATATACACTGTGAGGCATTCCAATATGTTTTAGGTTTACAAGGTATACTTAAAAAATGATAATGCAGCCTGTAATGTAGATAATAAATTAGGTTTAATATTTTCTAATACTAACATTATTGACAGTTCGCAAAATTGGTCTACTATAGTATTGTTTAAAGAAGCGTTTTCTATACGTAGGCTACACCCATCGCTTAACAATGGGCTTAAAGCTTCAAATGAGCTTTCTTCGTCTTTGCTGGTTCTTGTAGGTAACTTTGATCAGTAGAGTAAGGATGCTTTGATCTTTATATTATTCATAGCTTTGTCACTTACTAGGGGTAATTTTTTGATTGGTCAAACACTTTTGGTACTTGTATAAGCTTGCAAATATGGATAATATTTTATTCCTGATGATGATATAATTAATGTCGAAATATTGATTCCCGACACGATGACGTGCATTTCAATACTTGGAGTAGGCCTATGTATTAATACTATCTTTAAACTTTTAAAGTTTAAAACAAATTGCAATCTATTATCTAGGTCTATCAGTAGGCTTACCAGCATATTAAGCGTGATAATCGTCTTCCAAAAATAGGTAATTACAGTGTAACTTGATAAATCAATTTTCAACAAGCATTTGAGAAAACTTCGATTTGTATAACGTTTTGACCTATTTTAATCAAAATTAAAATCATTATTTGATGCATATAAAATTTACATATTAACTTTTAAATTGTTAAATTGTAACTTTAGGCCTAAACCTAACATTAACGTTAACCTGAATTATAACCCTCAACGTACCTAAGCAAAACCTGTTTATATTGTTAACTAATACTATGTTTAACTTATGCATTTATATATATATTTTCAAAAATATAGCTTCTAAAATATGCATTGAGTCCCCGGGGCCAGGGGCCCATCACCCCCTCCCCCCGCCCCGCACACACGGCTCTTCACTTTTTGGCAGAAAATATATAATGTCTAAGCAAGTGTTTGTATAATCTTAAAGAAATGCTAGTGGGCCCACTACTTTGAAAAAAAGTTCCGCGGTCCCTGCTACGGGAAAACTAAGTAACAAGTAACTTTGCCTGTCTAAATTTTATGAAATAAAAGTACTCTAATAATGAATAGGCCAACTGTTATAATGCTTAGAAATTACAAGCTATAATGTCCACAGTCCCTATATTTTTGCAATAATATTTTTATTTAACCAGAGGCTTTTTAAAATCAATCACATGAGAATGAAGTTATGCTCTGGTAAAATAAAAGAAAAAAATCCCTCGAGCCGGATTTGGACCAGCGACCTAAAGATTTCAATACATAAACTCTACAGTCATCCGCTTTACCAACTGAGCTACCTAAGAATATATGCGTATATACAAACCGACTCGTTGAAAAAAAAGTCGTCATTTACTAAATGAGAAATGCCAATAAATAAATAATTAATATTGATTTCATGTCCAGATCTACCTCTACGGTTTCAATTTTTCAAGCGTAAACGTAAAAACCCAACTGTACCGATATCCGTCATACTTGTTATTATTTTCTTGAACTGTAGGAATGGAAATGATATGTTACTGTGATTAATTGTTTCGACATCACAAACACTCAGTTACTGAGACAACTCACCAAATAACCTCTTGTCACAAGCAAAATATGCTCACCTCGATTGCATCTCTTTAGTCCTCTGGCCCGCAAAATATCCTCAACAAGTATTAATTCTCACCCTGTAATCTACACAGATCACCCCCACGAGGACGTATACGTATAAGATGGTTTGGCTACACCACTACTAGGGACCTTCAGAACCTCGGTTTGCCGCCAAACAACATTATGGAACTACACCAATGACAGGCCAAAATGATGCAAGCGTCGTAAGTAAATAAATAAATACTATAATTATTTTTAAAAAAATATTTGCAATTATGGCTTCTACTATACAATAACCTATTTAAGTTATCCTTTACAAAGCATGAAAAAACCTTATCAATATCATAGTTTATTTGTTTAATTAATTTAAATTTTAGAGTGACAGGTATTCATTCATTTATATTTTTTTTTAAATGACAGCCAAGAGTCTTCAACATGATGAAGGCTAGTGGAACAATAACAACAAAAATATTCAATAAAAAAATGTTGAGGAAAATGTAACATCCCTCGAGCCGGATTTGAACCAGCGACCTAAGGATTTCAATGAACGAACTCTACAGTCCTCCGCTCTACCAACTGAGCTATCGAGGGTTACATAGTAATTGCGCACTTAACGTCCCATACAACAGACACTGAAACAACATTAACAATTCTTTAGGAGTGCGTTGGTGTGAGGACAGAAATGAGACGTCGGGGTGTGTGCGTGTTGAGAGTGAGATAAAGCAGGAGTTGGGTTAATCACGTCAGTGGGGCTGAATTTTGCAATATTTGACAGTAGGCCTACTTGATGCAATACATAATGCAATTCCCGTATGTTACACCAGGTATCCCATATGGTCTAGTGGCTAGGATTCGGCGCTTTCACCGCCGCGGCCCGGGTTCGATTCCCGGTGCGGGAAATTATGTTACTGTTCTCAACATTGTGCTGGTATACCCAAGACTGTCTTCATTTTATTGTCCATGCAATATCAAAACAAAACTTTATAAATAAATGCATGAAATATAGAATAAAAATATTAATATATGAAAATTGATGTCAAGTGGTAAATATATAATAATGAATTAGAGAATAGATTAATTATAATATTATAATTATTATTATTATTATTATTATTATTATTATTTTGTAGATGGATACATAATGATTACAATTTTTTTCAAACAATTAATTTAAAACTTTCATTTGATAGGCCTATTTATATTTTAGGAGAAACATGTCTTAATTAATGCATTTATATATTTTTTAAATATAGCTTCTATATAGCATTCATGTTAATATAATTAATATAAAATAAAATTAATTGAAACGTCTCCAAGTTAATTATTAAAAAGCATCCTTTAAGACGGAAGTTGACCAGTGACCTTAAGAATTTCAGTTAATGAACTCTACAGTCCCCCGCTCTACAAAATGAGTTATCAAGAGTTATTAAACAGAACTTTAAATATGAGTAGTGTGGCTGAGTGGTCTAAGTCGCTGGTTTAAGGCACCAGACATTTCGATTGCCTGAGTTCGAATCCCACCGCTGCCAATTACTTTTGAATAAATATATTTTTCCTGATATCCCTGTGTTTTTTAACCACCATCTATATATGTGTATTCTGAAATACTTTCAATAATTTCTTACATTGTTCTCATTTCATATCAGTGTATTCTATGATACTTTACTTTCAATAGTTATTTACATTACTTACATCATGTTGTCTAATTTCAGAATGCCCATTTTGCCGGTGTCATATTGAATACAAAATATAAACTTTAATATGGGTAGCGTGGCCGAGCGGTCTAAGGCGCTGGTTTTAGGCACCAGTCATTTCGATGGCGTGGGTTCGAATCCCACCGCTGCCAATCATTTTTTCGATAAATGCTTTTTTATGATAGCCTATTGGGTTTTCAATTATCGGTATTATGAATGTGCAAAACTCAATAGACATACTGTAATTCATTAATTTAACATTTTATTTTCACATCATATTATCTGGTTTCGGAACTCTCCAAATTGTCTTTATCGTATTGATTAAAAGATGTTGTACAATGATTATTAAATGCTATTATTTAATGGTGATTTCTACCATACAATAACCTACTTCAATTATTCTTTACAGATATCATAGTTTACTTGTTTAATTATTATTTTAATACATTTACTGAGTTATTCAGTAAAACAATGAAGAATGTAAAATCCCTCGAGCCGGATTTGAACCAGTCACCTAAGGATTTCAATGAAGGAACTCTACAGTCCTAATAAATGAACGTTAACTGTAAACCAACCTTAACGTTAACCTTAATTCTAACACTAAACATTACAAACTATTACACAATAGTTATTCATCGTATCCGTACTGTTACTGCTGATGTTAGATGAGTTAAACGCGTATTGCAGGAGGAAAAATACGCATACGCACAGCTAAATGTAAATACGCACACATACTGATCATATCACTATAGCAACCGATGGCTGCTACAACAGTTGGTTATAAAAAACTAAAATAAAAAGACGGCGATTGACTTATAAAGCAATTAGTAGAGCATGCGTGTTTTTCAATCACCCTCTATATGAGTGTATTCTAAAATACTTTCAATAATTATTTACATCGTTTTTCAGTTGTACATCATAGTGTCTCCTCTAATTTAATCTCCATTTCTCCATTTTGCTGCCAACAAACTTTCGATCAACCACAAGAGGTTTAGCTTCATTCTGTTTCGAAGCCCAGAAATCACAAAGTGACGATCTTCCACACTTCAAAATTGATATTGATAATTATGAACTCCCCGACACCTAATTTACTAAGTTACATGGGGTCCATTTAGACAGTGGATTAAATTGGAAGAAGCATATCAACCAAATTGAAAACAAAGTAGGCCTATCCAAAAGCCTTGGTATCATTTTTAGGTTATCCTCATTTGTTCCTTTTAACGTTCTTCGTATTCTCTATTACTCCCTTATTCTTCCTTATTTTAGTTATTCCAATATTGTTTAAGGTAACACTTACCCCTCCAACTTAACTATACTCCAAACAATTCAAAAGATTAAGGCTATCAGGATTATATCTGGCGCCCAACCACCATCTCACACTTCTACTTTATTCTCTATCTCAATCTTCTTAAGCTCGCTGATATAAACTCCCTTCAACAATATTTATTTATGTACAATTCTAATCACTGTATTGTACCAATTAATTTCTGTAAAATCCAATCACCAAATAAAATAAAAGAGAAAAAAAAATCCCTCGAGCTGGATTTGAACCAGCGACCTAAGGATTTCAGTGAATGAACTCTACAGTCCTCCGCTCTACCAACTGAGCTATCGAGGGATATACAAAATATACAGAACCCACTCGTTCAGGGAATTAAGTCATTTACCAAATGTAGTGTGCAATTAAATTAATTATCAGTATTGATTTTGTGTCCAGATCTACCTCTACGGCTTTTCAAGTGTACATTTTGGACTGCATGGTAGAAACCCAACTATACCAATATCCGTCATACTTGTCATTATTTTCTTAAACGGGGGGGGGGGGGGGGGAACACAACAGTTTCAGAATAGGTAAGTAGGTAGAACATAATTCATTCATCTTTTATTTCAGAATTACAATCCATAGAACAACAACAACAGAACAAGGCGATCAAGAGCACAAGAAAAAGTAGATAACCACAATTTGCTGTATCTACTGTACACAAAAGCAACATTGATTTGCATTGAAATTTTTAAAATTTTGCGGCAAAGTGGGGGAAGGAGGTGGCACGTGCCCCTGCCTCCTCCTCCACCACTGGATCCGCCCCTGCTAGCGTTCTTCAGAACCTCTACTTACCGACAAACAACATATGGAAGTACACCAATTGCAGGCCAAAATGGTGCAAGCGCCGTAAGTAAATAAATACTATGATTATTTAAATAGTATTCCAATTATGGCTTCTACCATACAATAACCTATTTAAGTTACCGTATATTTTACAAAGCATGAAAAACCTTACCAATATCATAGTATATTTGTTTAGTTGATTTAAATTTTAGTTAGAGTGACAGGTATTCATTCATTCATTTATTTAAAAAAAAAACAAAAATGGCTTGGCTGTGTATATGTCAAACATTCTAATGGTGAATGACAGCCGAGTGTCTTTAACATGATGACGGCTAGTGGAACAATAACAAAAACAAAACATTCAATAATTTAAAAAAAAAGTAACATCCCTCGAGCCGGATTTGAACCAGCAACCTAAGGACACCAATGACAGGCCAAAATGATGCAAGCGTCGTAAGTAAATAAATAAATACTATAATTATTTAAAAAAAATATTTGCAATTATGGCTTCTACCATACAATAACCTATTTAAGTTATCCTTTACAATGCATGAAAAAACCTTATCAATATCATAGTTTATTTGTTTAATTAATTTAAATTTTAGAGTGACAGGTATTCATTCATTTATATTTAAAAAAAAATGGCAGCCAAGATTCTTCAACATGATGACGGCTAGTGGAACAATAACAACAAAAATATTCAATAAAAAAATGTTGATAAAAATGTAAGGTCTAAGGCGCTGGTTTTAGGCACCAGTCATTTCGATGGCGTGGGTTCGAATCCCACCGCTGCCAATCATTTTTTCGATAAATGCTTTTTTATGATAGCCTATTGGGTTTTCAATTATCGGTATTATGAATGTGCAAAACTCAATAGACATACTGTAATTCATTAATTTTACATTTTATTTTCACATCATATTATCTGGTTTCGGAACTCTCCAAATTGTCTTTATCGTATTGATTAAAAGATGTTGTACAATGATTATTAAATGCTATTATTTAATGGTGATTTCTACCATACAATAACCTACTTCAATTATTCTTTACAGATATCATAGTTTACTTGTTTAATTATTATTTTAATACATTTACTGAGTTATTCAGTAAAACAATGAAGAAAGTAAAATCCCTCGAGCCGGATTTGAACCAGTCACCTAAGGATTTCAATGAAGTAACTCTACAGTCCTTATAAATGAACTTTTAACTGTAAACCAACCTTAACGTTAACCTTACTTCTAACACTAAACCTATCAAAACTTGCTGATATGTAATTGTGAATTTTCTACATAAGTTTCTACATAATACTCATATAAATAAATTCCCTAAAATTAATTAAAAACGCTCCAATAATTTAATGTGAATTAAAAAGGGATATCCCTCGAGCCGTATTTGAACCAGCGACCTAAGGATTTCAATTTTCAACTCTACAGTCCTCCGCTCTACCAACTGAGCTATCGAGGGATATGAATGAACGGGTCGATCACGAATGAGATACCTTTGATTGTCCGAGTTGGCTTGGTCATTTTTTTTTGTGAGTTTATGATAGTACTATGTTGCTATAAAAATTGATGTGGTCCTTTTTTTTGTGAGTTTATGATAGTACTATGTTGCTATAAAAATTAATATACATTTACAATTTTGTCTGAAGCAATCATATTGATAAATATTGTGTACTATTTTTATTTCTTTAAAACATCTTAACAATTGTTCGAAGTGGGTTGAATTGAGAGAAGAATATAAGTCGTGAGTATAAGAGTGAGATAAAGCAGGAGTTGGGTTGATGACGTGTGGCCGCATTTTGTAACAGAATAATTTGCGACTCGCACGAATCACACCAGCACTCCCATGGTCTAGTGGTTAGGATTCGCCGGGGCCCGGGTTCGATTCCCGATGTGGGAAGCACTATATCTTTTTTTCCAGTGCATACGTTTAACAGTGTGCCTGAATGGTCTTTATTTTGTCGGTCTATGCATGGAGAAACTATTTTCTCTATAGTCTATGTAATGTCAAAGTTAACCAGGACTATATGCCAACATTATTTGAGCACCTGTGAATAATGTCCTGGCGGGCCTTGCCCCTTAAGTTGCTGGGGAACGGTGTGGTGGTGTTTGGTTTCATCTGCGTTGGTTTTTTTTTAAACGTCTTCTAAACCTAAATTTATTTTACTTGATAATCATTTTTCAGCAACCATGAAAGGATTCAATAATTTTCGATACATATAAAATTTACATATTAACTTTAAATGTTTATAATAATTTGTCCAAAAGGAAATAACATAACTAGTACACTACTGGATTTATGCAGGCAAACTAAGATTGTTTAAATAAATCAACTTTAACCGTAAACCTAACCTTAATGTTACCTTAATTCACCAACACTAAAACCTAATCAAATCCTGTTGATATGTTTAAATTTAAGTAAACTAAAAAAAAATCAAACATCCAACCAGCGACCCAAGTATTTTAATGAATGAACTATATCGTCCTCCGATCTACCAACTGAGATATCGAGGGATATTAACGTATCACTATTGAGATATTCTTTATTTTGGTCATTTTAATAATAATAATAATAATAGTGTAGTTTTATATAGCGCACAAATCCATCTAATGTAAGATGCTCAGGTCGCTTGAAATGTGGACTAGGAACTCGATCAATGACTTTCTTCGCCCCTAAGCAGGCCCGTATCCTGGGGGAGTTTTTATGGTTCGGGAGAACCCCCCTTTTCTAGCAAACCCCCTCTTTTCTGGCACACCCCCCTCTTCAAATTTCCCAAATAAGTCAACCCAACTAATGCACTGCAAACCCATCCAGACAAAGACCTTTTCAAACATATCTGCTTTTATAGCATTAATTAGACCCATAAAGCACAAAACTCCCCTCGCTTTTGGGGTTTCGACGACCCCACCGGGGCTTCGACCGTAGACCTCACGCCCAGAAAACCCCACCTTGGAAGAACCTGGCTACGGGCCTGCTAAGGGTCCCTTCGTGTCTGTGCTACCCGGTAACCCGGTACCTGCAACTCTCGTCGTCCACCATTTTTGTGTGAGTTATGATCATACTATGCTTCTATAAAAATATTATTATATACATAAAGTTTTTTTTTGTGAAGCAAACATAATAATTATTATTGTCTGCTTATAAATCTTTAAAAAAGTTTAAACAATTCTTTGAGAGTGGGTTGAGGGATAGAAAGTATGTGAGTGGTATGTTGCGTGTTGAGGTGAAATATAGTAGTTGGGCTGGGCTGGGTATCTCTACCAGAAAGTTTGGAACAATTATATGTTTCACGTAACTCATTAACTACACACAATCCCATTTGGTTTAGTGCCTATGATTCGGCGCTCTCACCGCAGCGTCTCGGGTTCGATTGTGAATCGAAGCCACTAGACCATATGGGACTTCTGGTGTAGTTAACAGGAAGCATGAATTATAAACTTGTCATGTTAGAGTGATTTTTGTAACGGGCAAAACAAGTTCATATGTCGATAAATAGTCAGCACTCTTTCCTTCCTTTTTTTGAGGGAGGTGGGGTGTGTAGTGTTGTGAGATCATTTAGCGAATAATTTTCAAACTAATCTAATATTATTTTTTGCTTTCAAGTCTCAAAAGATGAGGAGGTGGGGGTTACAAAACAATACAGAAGACGGTTCCCCAAGTCATTTAAACGTATATGTCATTCTAATAGAGGAGTGCCCTGTTACTTTCTGCTGCTGCAAATATCTGGATCCGTACCAGTACCTCACAGCCTCTCCCGAGTATAAATAATTCAGAAACCTAAGCCTATCAGGCAAACAAAAATATTTATCCCAAAAAGTACTGACAGCGGTGGGATTCGAACCCACGCCATCGAAATGACTGGTGCCTAAAACCAGCGCCTTAGACTGCTCGGCCACGCTACCCATATATTATAACCTTTTATAACCTTAAAATATTGGGTTCGGTCATACTAATTAGGGTCAAAACAACTGTCAGCAACCGTCAAAACCCGTACCAGTACTGACTATCGTTGACGGTTGCTGATGCTCAGGGTCATACTAACATGCATACGGATTGCTAATAAAGCCGATAATACTCCTGAAGACATTATAAAACCTTGTAATTTAATTTGGCTTACAATGATGATCAAAACATAGCGATTAATGTATATATATATATATATATATATATATATATATCAGCTGTCTCTTATACACATCTAGATGTGTATAAGAGACAGATATATATATTAGAAAGTATGATGTACTGAATGAATTATAAATTTATATCTTTCTGTATATAAATATAGCTTCTACATGAAATTCTTGTTAATAAATTACTAAAAATTAATTGAATACGCTGTAATACTTTAATATTATTATTATTTAATATATTTATTATAAAAAAAATCCCTCGAGCCGGATTTGAACCAGCGACCTAAGGATTTCAATGAATGAACTCTACAGTCCTCCGCTCTACCAACTGAGCTATCGAGGGATATGAAAAACAGCGTCGCTCTTACGTTCACAAATGAGATGCTCTTGATTATCCGAGTTAGCTTGGTCATTTGTTGTGTGTGAGTCGTGATCATATTATGCTGCTATAAAAATTATATCCATTTAATTGTATATTAATCAACATTATCTTTTTTAATCTGTAGAACATTTTTTAGCATCTTTCGAGTTGAGGGACGAAAGAATACCGTATGTGAAGTTGAATGATTATAGTCACTAATAATAATAAACAGTATTTTAATACTTTACTTTTGTGTTTGATATTTTTTAATGATTATTGCGCAGTAATATTGGGACAAGTAAAATTGTCTTCAGGACAAGGGTTCTGGGACAAATGACAAAATATTAAACAACACTGAGTGTATTCTAAAATACTTCCAATAATTACTTACATGTTCTCATTTCATATCAGTATAATACTTTACTGTCAATAGTTATTTACATTACTTACATCAAGTTGTCTAAATTCTAAATGCCCATCTTGCCGGTGTCATATTGAATACAAAATATAAGATTTTACATGGGTAGCGTGGCCGAGCGGTCTAAGGCGCTGGTTTAAGGCACCAGTCATTTCGATGGCGTGGGTTCGAATCCCACCGCTGCCAATAATTTTTTGAGATAAAATGCCTTTTTCTGATAGCCTTTTTGGGCTTTTAATATCGGTATTATGAATGTGCAAAACTCAATAGATATACTGTAGTTTATTAATTTTACATTTTATTTTCACATCATATTGTCCGGTTTCAGAACTCTCCATATTGTCCTTATCGTATTGATTAAAAGCTGTTGTACAATGATGATTAAAATGCTATTTGTTAATGGTGTTTCTACCATACAATAAACTACTTCAATTATCCTTTACAGATATCATAGCTTACTTGTTTAATTATTATTTTTATTACATTTACTGAGTTATTCAGTAAAACAATAAAGAATGTAAAATCCCGGATTTGAACCAGTCACCTAAGGATTTTCAATGAAGGAACTATACAGTCCTTATAAATGAACTTTAACTGTAAACCAACCGTAACATTAACCTTAATTCTAACACTAAACCTATCAAAACTTGTGATATGTAATTATGAACTTTCTACATTAAGTTTCTACGTAATATCCATATAAATAAATTGCTTAAAATTAATTGAAATCGCTCCAATACTTTAAAGTGAATTAAAAAGAAAAATCCCTCGAGCCGGATTTGAACCAGCGACCTAAGGATTTCAGTGAAAGAACACTACAGTCCTCCGCTCTACCAACTGAGCTATCGAAGAATATGAATGATTCCGTCGATCACGAATATTGACGAGTACGATATGAACGGATATGAACTCTAGGCTTCAGTATACCATATCCCAATCAATCGGGTATAGTGCAATTGGCGTCTTCCATGCATTTTGAGCACGGCTGAGTAGGATTCGGGTAGATAACATGGGGTGGGGGGCTGCATTTTTTTAACAGATAATTTACGAAAAATATATGTTTCATGCAAATCACGAACCACACCGCAATCCCATATGGTCTAGTGGCTAGGATTCGGCGCTCTCACCGCCGCGGCCCGGGTTCGATTCCCGGTGTGGGAAGCACATTATATTTTTGCACTGTGCACACGTTAACATTGTGCTTGTATTTTGTACCCACAATAATCTTTGTTTTGTCGGTCGAATTAAAATTTTAAGTTAAAAACAGCGACACCTTGTTTCTAGGTCCATCAGTACCAGCATATTCAGCGTAAACATCTTCCAAAACATCATATAGGCCTACTTGATCATCGTTTTTCAGCAACCATTTGAAAACTCTGTGGTTTTTAATTTTTAGTCAACTTACTAACATTTGTGTGTTGAAAGGCCCAAATTTGATATGGATATGTTTGATATATTTAAGTTATGAATTTATATTTTTGCTAAATATAGATTCTACATATCATTCTTGTTAATAAATTATAAAATTAATTGAAAACGCTCCAATAACTAAAAGGTGAATTATAAAAAACTCCTCGAGTCTGATTTGAACCAGCGACCTAAAGGACGAACTCTACCGTCTTCCGCTACTGAGCTACCGAGGGATATGATTGGTCGCGTCATGTTTAAGATCTCGAAGGAGATAGGCCTACTTTTGATTATCCGAGTTGATCTGGTCATTTTTGCTATGATCATACTATGCTGATATAAATAAATATATACATTTATTACAACATTTCTATGATTCATATTATTTCATATTGTCTGCTTTCTTCAAAATCTTTAAAAAAAAATCAACAATTTTTGTAGTGGGTTCAGGTGTGGAAAATAATAATGAGACATGTGGGGTGTGTTAAGAGTGACATAAAAAGTAGGTGTTTGGTGATGACGAAGGTGAGGCTGTATTTTGTAACAGAATAATTCATTAAATTAAATAGATTCAGTGGCACTCATACACAATGCATGGTGCATAGGAAAGCAACATACACATAATATAAAATACAATATTAAGAACATTAGCATTAGTATCATGCAACTCTCACCAAGTCGACCATAAAATCCAATATGGTCTAGTGGCTAGGATTCGACGGGTTCGATTCCCGGTATGGGAAATACATTTCCTCTTTAGTTATCGTTTACAGTGCCCACGTTTTAACAGTGTATACGTACGCACAGTGGTTTTCATTTTAAATTTCAACAATTTTTATAGTAGGTTCAGGTGAGGAAAGCCATAATATGGGGTGCACTCATACACAATGCATGGTGCATAGGAAAGAAACATACAAATATAAAATACAATATTAAGAAAATTAGCATAAAATTATGAAATACAAAGAGGCACTGTACTTATATCAGTGGACAACATCCTTTAAAAACATAATTTATATATGCACGCCATCGTGACAGGATTCAATATTTTGGCATAAATTATGTCGTCATCAGGAATAATTTATATATCATTCAACTCTACCAAGAAATCCCATATGGTCTAGTGGCTAGGATTCGGCGCTCTCACCGCCGCGGCCCGGGTTCGATTCCCGGTGTGGGAAGTACGTTTTCTTTTCATTTATCGTTAACAGTGCCCATTTTTAAAACTGTATACGTACGCACGATGGTCTTCATTTTATTGTCTATGCAATATCAAATTAAAGCTTTTAAGTTAACAACACTCAAATACTTGTTTCTTGCTTGTAGACTTTTAATGGATTTTTAATACTATGTCTTTGTGTGTGTTTGGGTGGGGGTGGGTGTGTGTGTGTGTGTGTATTGGGACCCCTCTCCAAATATCTGTGTTGGGATTTAGAGGGTTATCCCAGATATCAACATTGATGACTTGCTTGTTTTCTTATATTTTTTTTTCTCCGTATTCTGTTTTTCGGGTTTGAGATTTTGTTCTGTTGATTTTTATATTTAAAGTCAGATTAACCGAATAAATATTATAGACTCTCGCTCAACCTTTCAGATATCCTGACTCTGACATTAGACAATTTTTTTTTGTAATGGGCTGGGGTGAGTAAGGAATATGATTAAATGTGAGATTAGTAGGGGTTAGATGGGTTAGTTGGGTGGTCTGCATTTTGTTAGAGAAAAAAATATTTTAATCAGTAATACAAAATCAACTTCAGACAATGTCCATATCATATAATATTATACAATACAATATCAATCAGATTATTATTATTATTATTATTATTATTATTATTATTATTATTAGTAGTAGTAGTAGTAGTAGTATTAAATTAACAAATACTGGTTTATTTACATATAATTACTATCACATTACACTATCTTAAAACCAGATGGAATTGTTTGATCACCTAATATAATAATAATAATAATAATAATAATAATAATAATAATAATAATAATAATAATAAAAATAATAATAAATAATAATAATAATAAAAATAATTATGCCAATGGTAAATGTAATTATTGTTTAAACAATAATTATATTTACCATAATTATTGTTTAAACAAGAGTAAAATTCCAGTAATAAAAATATTTCTGTTTAAATTTCATCTTTGATTATGATGATGGTTACTTGTTTTTGTATTTACATAGCATAATGTATTCAAGTGTCTACTCAGTTTTGAGAACATTTTAGGAGCATGATGAATCTGCAACACATAGATTAATTTAATAATGGCCTTTAGCAACAAGGAAATAATCTGGTCGGTGCCAATCGAAACCAAGTTTTACAACCCAAGTTTCTGGGTTTTATTTTTCTTTGAGCCAACAAATTAGACGAGTATTATACTGCTGATGATTATCAATATTAGTGATATTCGATTCGAAGATTGACTGTTATATGATCTAGTATAGTTTAGTTAATTTTAATATAAAAATATGATTCCAACTGTTAAGCTATTCTGTATTATCTGCATTTTGTTACAGAAAAAAATATTTTAATCAATAATGTAAAATCAATTTCAGACAATGTCAATGTCAAATATTATTATACAATACAAAATCAATCAAATAATAATAATAATAATAATAATAATAATAATAATAATATAATGTCAAAAATTACAATATAATAATAATAATAATAATTATTATTATTATTATGTTTAGGCCTATCATTACTATTATTATTATTATTATTATAGTAGTAGTAGTAGTATTAAATTAAACAAATACTGATTTATTTATAAAGAATTACTTTCACATTACACTATCTCGAAACCAGATGAAATTGTTTGATCATCTAATATAATAATAATAATAATAATAATAATAATAATAATAATAATGTAATAATAATAATGTAATAATAATAATAATAATAATAATAATAATTATAATAATAATAATACTATTTTAATCAATATGATGAATTATAAAAAACTTTTGACCAGTTATAGTATTAGTATTATCACAATTATTATCATTATCGGTAGATATAATATCAATAATTACTTATGATATTATATTAACAACAGGCGTAGTGGAGTAAGAAAAATCAAACAAAATAAACTAAAAATACTTGCATTAATAATAATTTAATAATATTGATTTTATTATTCGTATATGATAATGATAATAATTGAATATTAATCAAAATAGACTTAATAATAGACATAATAATACCAATAATTATAATAATAATAATAAAAATTATAATACTAATACTAATAATAATAATAATAATAATAATAATAATAATAATAATAATAATAATAATAATAAGAGTAAATCTGCACTCAGTATTAAGGAATAAAATTAGATATCAGTTAGTGTACGCTTTTTTATATTGTTTTAAAATTGTTTAAACTATGAGATAAGATAATAATAGGATTATAACTGTATTGTATTCAACTAATACATGAGATAAGTAATAATTATATAATACTTAATAGAGTCACACAACCTATTAATTTGCTAATATCGAATTATTGATAGACGATCAATCAAACGACGACACATAGGCTGTGATTTATACCTCTTTAGTGGTTCTTATCATAATACCACAGAGAGCTAAAATGCCGATTGATTCATGCTAATTGTTGTTAATTAAAGATTGAGATAAATTGATCGCGACAAGGGCCTACGATTGGTAAGGTGATCAAACAGAGGTGACGGCCGATGATAAATGTAAGAAACGAGCCCCGGTAAACCTAATCTTCTATAAATATGTTTTACGTGTATGAGTAATTGGCGCGTGATCCTGTGTGCGTAAATATAAGTGCATGTAGCCGCACGCCAAGAGAGGAAATCGATCAGGCCTAAATGAACTGGTTTTGATAAACTGAAGGATTAGCCAAAGAGGAGGAGAATGAGAAAAGGATGAGGAAAGAAAATACATTTGTTATAGAAGAATGACTAAAACGATGATAAACAGGTTGAAAAAAAAATGAATGTATTGATAATTAAAATCATAGTACGATAGAAATTATATATAATAAAACCTCTGAAAGTAGCTTCTTGAATATAGGAAATTATTTTTGACTGATGTATTCTCATTTCTTCATAAAAATAATTTCTTAATTTAACTAGTTTTATTATGTATTATATTCGCAACTCTGCGAATATAATACATAATAAAACTCTTTATTATGATATATATATATATATATATATATATATATATATATATAAATATACACATGTATGTATGTGTGTGTGTGTATATAGTTGTTGTCCAATAAATTGTCGTCACATGTTTTGGTCATTATAGGCCTAATTAAAAAAAATGTTTTTATTTTTTGTGAGTTTTAAATATTAAACAGAATTTCGAATTCCCTGGTTGAAAAAAATGTCTTCAGTACGGTTTTATAGTAGGAATTCCAAATATTTACAGCATTCATTTTGGAAAAGCACAAACTGCAAGAATCGAATTTTGATATCAAAATTGTTTTAGAAATGAATACGGATTAGGCCCTACCTGTTTCTCTATAGGCCTAAAACTTAATTTTTGAATTTAAGTGATAGGCCTACCTAAGAAAAAATATCGGATCTCCGATAACCGGATCTGAAACTGGGGTAAAAGTAGGCATGTATTCGAAACCAAGCCACTTTAAATTAGCCCTTACTTCCTATTTGAAAGTGTTTAAATCTTCCCCATAAATTAATTGGTTTTTTTTCTAGTCATAAAAGTCGTTGATGATCAGAACTATGTTACTACAAAACATGCCTCTTTTGAATATAACAATAATATTGGGCAATAATAATGAAAATCACGTCCGGTGTTTCTAAAAGGTGCTTCGTAACCGAAGTAAAATGCGCTATTTGCTTACTAACATAGCACGACATATTCCCATAAACCTTAATGGGTTCTTAGGCCTACTGGATCGATCTGAGCAGGCCCTTATCCAGCATTTACTAAGGGGATTCTGAACATTGGGTTAAGGGACGTCACCTAAGAGCCATATAGGTGTTTGCCAGAGTCCCCAAAAAAAACCTGGCTGCAGACCTACCTGCTGAGTCCACAATAATCAGCTTGGCTTTGTATAATATTATTCGTATTCGGAGAGTTTGGATCAATCAAATTATATGTCCACAAATTTTCATCAAATACGTTTCAACATCTATATAATAGTAATACAACAACTGTCTTTAATACACCTACATTCAATAGACTATTTATTGTGGAAGAACATAATTATAAAAAAAAAAGGTTCGACATTTGGTATGGCCTAGCTAAGTTAAAAAATCGATGTTACTGACAGAAGTGTCTATACACACATATAAACGTGCTACGTCAATTTTAGAACTTCCTAGTTATTAACATACGAAAGTAGGCATATAACAGGAATGATATTGGCCTATGTTTTAATTAATTTCGAATATTTATTACAAATATAGTATTTGAAAACATGGTTTCAAGATGCGCTCAATATGTTTGAACAAAATAGCATATATATTTAAACATTTATTATGTTATCATAATTTAGTACAACAAATATAAAAGGCCAACTTTACTGTGGAAAGATTATAATACATAAAATTGTCAAACTTAGGCATAGGCTTATTTTGCAACAATAACTTTACGGTGAAAAGTGTATTTTTACCTTTTACATATACAATAGATTACGTCAATTCTAAAAATAATTCTTAGGAATAATATATGGTTTAATCATATTATTCATATTCAGTAATTAATTATAACAATTATAGTACATTCCGTGATCCCATATAGGTCTAGCAGATTTGCTTTTTATATGTAGGCCAACTCAATTGTCACAGTTTTTGTAAAACCTAATGTGACATTTATTTGAACTATGGTTATTATTAATTAAATGTGATATTTGATTACACTCTATAATTTTGTACCGACGTAAATTAAATTCTATTGTTATAATGTGTATTTTATCTGCGGTTTAAGTCAACAAACGGTAGCTATACATACTGTATAATCCTAAAATCCTTTCACAGTAACGACATAAAGTTATTACTACAATCATAGGATTAACCAGGCGGATGTCCCGACTGCCGTTAACATGTGTTAGAATAGGGGATTGCTGTTTCTTTATTTCTACGTTTGGACAACGATACATATCTATAAGACTGAACAGATGCAGACATATAGCGCCATTCGTTTCGATGACATTATAGGATTTATGCAAACAACAATGCTAATCTTGGAACGAATGTCCAATATATAAATCCGTAATTACTTTGATTGGATGAAAATCATATTTACAAGTATTTATTTGATAGAGTTAATACTAAGGAGATTTTAATAGACACCTAAATCTAGACAATCCCCACTTGGATACAACACTAGGAATAACAACTTCAACATAGGCATAATGTTTAATTTGTCTGAATGTGGTACGATTCATTTTAGAGAAAACTTTAAGGTGAATCACCGGAAGAATAACGTATTACTGCTGTATAAGAGTAAAAGAAAGGGAACGATAGAAAACGAATGAAGGAGCTAAAGATATGATTAGAAAAGGCGGAGTGATTGGAAATATTGAAAGTAGATGCCAAGGACAAATCGAAATCGGTTCGGTCATGGAATGTGCGATCGTGTTAATACAATGTCACCATTATAAAGCATCCGTGCAAATCTGGTGTTGATTAATTGCATCTGTAGAATGCGTACTCTGTATGAACACATATTTTGATTAATATAGGCCTATAACCTTATTAGACCTATGATGATGATTTAGTATATATTTACCTCTTTTAAGAAATGGTATATTCCACAACAATTCTGTATACGGCAAGGTCTATTTTGTCATCATCAATAATACATGGCCATCATGAATTTCATAATGGATTAACATGAATATAAGGATTAATCTTATTATTAAAATTTTAATTTCATTATTATTATCGTATTTTTTCTCATTAAAATAGCTGTTGTATTTTTACATAGATAATAATAAAAAAAATAAAAAAGGGAAGTATCAAACCGCTAGATCACGGAGGCTGCTGTTATATACCATATTAAATTCAACTGCTGGTAAGATGTGTATAAGAGACAGCAATAATATTGGGCAAATTGCAGCCTGTAGGCCACACACACACGGCGCGATCGTGATTTTGTTGTGGCCCGCAAAAATAAATTAAGAATCCCTATGTGTGTGGCCCGCCAGCAATCTTTGGCTGGAAAACCCCTTGTTTTTTTTACTGCCCGTCATCAGTAGTTTGTAAAAAATAATATTAAAACTGATGCTAAAGCTAAATATTTTTGGAAGCTCAATGGAAACATTGAAGTTTGGGTGCTGCCCTCAATGTAAAATCAAATATTCACTTTGGCTCTCTAACCCCGCAAAAATAAATTAAGAATCCCTATGTGTGTGGCCCGCCAACAGTCTTTGGCTAGAAAACCCCTTATTTTTTTTACTGCCCGTCATCAGTAGTTTGTAAAAAATAATATTAAAACTGATGCTAAAGCTAAATATTTTTGGAAGCATAATGGAAACATTGAAGTTTGGGTGCTGCCCTCAATGTAAAATCAAATATTCACTTTGGCTCTCTAACCCCGCAAAAATAAATTAAGAATCCCTATGTGTGTGGCCCGCCAACAGTCTTTGGCTAGAAAACCCCTTATTTTTTTTACTGCCCGTCATCAGTAGTTTGTAAAAAATAATATTAAAACTGATGCTAAAGCTAAATATTTTTGGAAGCATAATGGAAACATTGAAGTTTGGGTGCTGCCCTCAATGTAAAATCAAATATTCACTTTGGCTCTCTAACCCCGCAAAAATAAATTAAGAATCCCTATGTGTGTGGCCCGCCAACAGTCTTTGGCTAGAAAACCCCTTATTTTTTTTACTGCCCGTCATCAGTAGTTTGTAAAAAATAATATTAAAACTGATGCTAAAGCTAAATATTTTTGGAAGCATAATGGAAACATTGAAGTTTGGGTGCTGCCCTCAATGTAAAATCAAATATTCACTTTGGCTCTCTAACCCCGCAAAAATAAATTAAGAATCCCTATGTGTGTGGCCCGCCAACAGTCTTTGGCTAGAAAACCCCTTATTTTTTTTACTGCCCGTCATCAGTAGTTTGTAAAAAATAATATTAAAACTGATGCTAAAGCTAAAT
The DNA here is from genome assembly GCF_011630105.1 of Anneissia japonica. Lineage (NCBI taxonomy): Eukaryota > Metazoa > Echinodermata > Crinoidea > Comatulida > Comatulidae > Anneissia > Anneissia japonica. Next base: position 183,190 of record NW_022730291.1, on the reverse strand, counting down.
ATTTTTGGAAGCATAATGGAAACATTGAAGTTTGGGTGCTGCCCTCAATGTAAAATCAAATATTCACTTTGGCTCTCTAACCCCGCAAAAATAAATTAAGAATCCCTATGTGTGTGGCCCGCCAACAGTCTTTGGCTAGAAAACCCCTTATTTTTTTTACTGCCCGTCATCAGTAGTTTGTAAAAAATAATATTAAAACTGATGCTAAAGCTAAATATTTTTGGAAGCATAATGGAAACATTGAAGTTTGGGTGCTGCCCTCAATGTAAAATCAAATATTCACTTTGGCTCTCTAACCCCGCAAAAATAAATTAAGAATCCCTATGTGTGTGGCCCGCCAACAGTCTTTGGCTAGAAAACCCCTTATTTTTTTTACTGCCCGTCATCAGTAGTTTGTAAAAAATAATATTAAAACTGATGCTAAAGCTAAATATTTTTGGAAGCATAATGGAAACATTGAAGTTTGGGTGCTGCCCTCAATGTAAAATCAAATATTCACTTTGGCTCTCTAACCCCGCAAAAATAAATTAAGAATCCCTATGTGTGTGGCCCGCCAACAGTCTTTGGCTAGAAAACCCCTTATTTTTTTTACTGCCCGTCATCAGTAGTTTGTAAAAAATAATATTAAAACTGATGCTAAAGCTAAATATTTTTGGAAGCATAATGGAAACATTGAAGTTTGGGTGCTGCCCTCAATGTAAAATCAAATATTCACTTTGGCTCTCTAACCCCGCAAAAATAAATTAAGAATCCCTATGTGTGTGGCCCGCCAACAGTCTTTGGCTAGAAAACCCCTTATTTTTTTTACTGCCCGTCATCAGTAGTTTGTAAAAAATAATATTAAAACTGATGCTAAAGCTAAATATTTTTGGAAGCATAATGGAAACATTGAAGTTTGGGTGCTGCCCTCAATGTAAAATCAAATATTCACTTTGGCTCTCTAACCCCGCAAAAATAAATTAAGAATCCCTATGTGTGTGGCCCGCCAACAGTCTTTGGCTAGAAAACCCCTTATTTTTTTTACTGCCCGTCATCAGTAGTTTGTAAAAAATAATATTAAAACTGATGCTAAAGCTAAATATTTTTGGAAGCATAATGGAAACATTGAAGTTTGGGTGCTGCCCTCAATGTAAAATCAAATATTCACTTTGGCTCTCTAACCCCGCAAAAATAAATTAAGAATCCCTATGTGTGTGGCCCGCCAACAGTCTTTGGCTAGAAAACCCCTTATTTTTTTTACTGCCCGTCATCAGTAGTTTGTAAAAAATAATATTAAAACTGATGCTAAAGCTAAATATTTTTGGAAGCATAATGGAAACATTGAAGTTTGGGTGCTGCCCTCAATGTAAAATCAAATATTCACTTTGGCTCTCTAACCCCGCAAAAATAAATTAAGAATCCCTATGTGTGTGGCCCGCCAACAGTCTTTGGCTAGAAAACCCCTTATTTTTTTTACTGCCCGTCATCAGTAGTTTGTAAAAAATAATATTAAAACTGATGCTAAAGCTAAATATTTTTGGAAGCATAATGGAAACATTGAAGTTTGGGTGCTGCCCTCAATGTAAAATCAAATATTCACTTTGGCTCTCTAACCCCGCAAAAATAAATTAAGAATCCCTATGTGTGTGGCCCGCCAACAGTCTTTGGCTAGAAAACCCCTTATTTTTTTTACTGCCCGTCATCAGTAGTTTGTAAAAAATAATATTAAAACTGATGCTAAAGCTAAATATTTTTGGAAGCATAATGGAAACATTGAAGTTTGGGTGCTGCCCTCAATGTAAAATCAAATATTCACTTTGGCTCTCTAACCCCGCAAAAATAAATTAAGAATCCCTATGTGTGTGGCCCGCCAACAGTCTTTGGCTAGAAAACCCCTTATTTTTTTTACTGCCCGTCATCAGTAGTTTGTAAAAAATAATATTAAAACTGATGCTAAAGCTAAATATTTTTGGAAGCATAATGGAAACATTGAAGTTTGGGTGCTGCCCTCAATGTAAAATCAAATATTCACTTTGGCTCTCTAACCCCGCAAAAATAAATTAAGAATCCCTATGTGTGTGGCCCGCCAACAGTCTTTGGCTAGAAAACCCCTTATTTTTTTTACTGCCCGTCATCAGTAGTTTGTAAAAAATAATATTAAAACTGATGCTAAAGCTAAATATTTTTGGAAGCATAATGGAAACATTGAAGTTTGGGTGCTGCCCTCAATGTAAAATCAAATATTCACTTTGGCTCTCTAACCCCGCAAAAATAAATTAAGAATCCCTATGTGTGTGGCCCGCCAACAGTCTTTGGCTAGAAAACCCCTTATTTTTTTTACTGCCCGTCATCAGTAGTTTGTAAAAAATAATATTAAAACTGATGCTAAAGCTAAATATTTTTGGAAGCATAATGGAAACATTGAAGTTTGGGTGAATAATAATAATTATAATAATAATAATAATAACAATAACAAAACAAGAATAATACAATTATTAAAAATAACAATAATAATAATAATGATAATAATAATAACAATAATATATAATAATAATAATAATAATAATAATAATAATAATAATAATAATAATAATAGTAATAATGATAATAATAATATTTCTACTTAACAATGATGGTAATGACAATAGTGATGATTATAATGATGATGATGATGATGATAATGACAATGGGAAAGATAATGTCAATAGATAATGAAAATGATGTTGTCGATAATGATGATGGTGGTGGTAGTGGTGAAGATTGAATAATGGTGATGATGTTTATGAAAAGATGATAAAACTATTATTGTGAATAAAAACAGTTGAAACCTTAATAGGCTTATGTTTATATGTGTGAAATTGAAGCTTTGTTTACTTTTGTTTCTGTTTTTACATTTTTGTATTTGTTTATATTTTATTTTATTTCAATTAAAGGTTTTTGTCCATCAAAGAAACATATGGACCTTCTACCAATTGGGCAAAACTTTCGTAGTCGGCAGGATTCGAACCTGCGCGGGGAGACCCCAATAGATTTCTAGTCTATCGCCTTAACCGCTCGGCCACGACTACTTAAGACTATCCAACAAAGAATTTTTAAAACGACAACATAAATAATAATAAAAATAACAATAATAATTAACAGTGGCAACAATATGATAATTTTAGTAACAAAGTATTCAAAACAATAATAATTCAACATCATTGTGATGATATTATATTAAATTCAGTAGGCTTACTATTATTTAAATACGTTGAACGAATAAAATGTAAACCGTAGTCGGCAGGATTCGAACCTGCCCGGGCAGGACTACTTAGTACTATCCAATGATACATTGATAAAACGACAACATAAATAATAATAAAAACAACAATAATAATTAAATACATTAACAATGGCAACAATATTATCATTTTAGTAACAAAGTATTCAAAACATTAATAATTCAACATCATTGTGATGATATTATATTATATCAAATTCAGTAGACATACTACATTATTATTTAAATAAGTTGAACGAATAAAATGTAAATCGTAGTCGGCAGGATTCGAACCTGCACGGGGAGACCCCAATAGATTTCTAGTCTATCGCCTTAACCGCTCGGCCACGACTACTTTCTTCTATATCATAAATATTGATAAAAATAAGATCAACTTTAATTTAGATAATAAATACAGTATGTAAATTGTAAGAAGAATGATTATACTAAATAGCATTATAAATATAATAATGATAGAACACTAGGCCTACTATTCATAACAACAATATTAATAATTGATCATTATTGTGATCATTATGATAAGACAGATAATTACGATGATATTATATCTTTTTTATTAAGCATACTGTACTGAAATAATTTGTACGAAAAGAAGGACGTCGTCGGCAGGATTCGATCCTGCGCGGGGACACTCCGATAGATTCCTAGTCTATCGCACGACACTCGTTGTTAAAACTGCGTTTTCTTTTTGCTGTCAATATCATTAATATTATTAGCATTAGATTCGGTACAGTTATTATAAATAATGATAATAAAAATAACAATAATAATAATAATTATAATAATAATAGGCCTAATAATAATAACAATAACAAAACAAGAATAATACAATTATTAAAAATAACAATAATAATAATAGTGATAATAATAATAACAATAATAGATAATAATAATAATAATAATAATAATAATAATAGTAATAATGATAATAATAATATTTCTACTAGTAATATATTAGTGATAGTAATGACGATAGTGATGAGGATAATGATGATGATGATGATGATAATGGCAATGGAAAAGATAATGTCAATAAATAATGAAAATGATGTTGTCGATAATGATGATGGTGGTGGTAGTGGTGAGGATTGAATAATGGTGATGATGTTTATGAAAAGATGATAAAACTATTATTGTGAATAAAAACAGTTGAAACCTTAATAGGCTTACCGTATGTTTATATGTGTGAACTTGAAGCTTTGTTTACTATTGTTTCTGCCTTTACATTGTTATACTTGTTTATATTTTATTTTATTTTAATCAAAGGTTTTTGCCCATCAAAGAAACATGGACTTCTACCAATTGAGCAAAACTTTCGTAGTCGAACCTGCGCGGGAAGTCCCCAATAGATTTCTAGTCTATCGCCTTAACCGCTCGGCCACGACTACTTAAGACTATCCAATAGTGAATTGATAAAACGACAACATAAATAATAATAAAAATAACATAATAATTAAATACGTTAACAATGGTAACAATATGATCATTGTAGGAACAAAGTATTCAAAACAACAATAATTCAACATCATTGTGATGATATTATATCAAATTCAGTAGGCATACTATTATTTAAATACGTTGAACGAATAAAATGTAAACCGTAGTCGGCAGGATTCGAACCTGCGCGGGGAGACCCCAATAGATTTCTAGTCTATCGCCTTAACCGCTCGGCCACGACTACTGTGTGCTGCAAAATTTGTATTTATAAAATACTCCTCGTAATAATAATAATAATAATAATAATAATAATAATAATAATAATAATAATAATAATAATCATCATCATCTTTATTATTATTATTATTATTATTAATATTATTATTATTATTATTATTATTATTATTATTATGATTATGATTATTATTATTATTATTATTATTATTATGAGTTATAACCATAAAAATAATTTTATAACTTAAATATAAATATTTTTAATTTCATGTAAGTGCACATTGTATATAATTTTTTTAAATAAATTGTTGTTTAGAGGGGTTGATATTATCATCATCCGTATTATCACAATACAGATGGGGTATGTATAGTTGTAGTAGTGTAAAATGGAAGTGAAAATGAATGAATGAATGAAATAATGAATGAATGAATGAATGAATGAAATAATGAATGAATGAAAGAATGAAAGAATGAATGAATGAATGAATAATGAATGAATGAATGAATGAATGAATAAATGAATGAATGAATGAATGAATAATGAATGAATGAATGAATGAATGAATGAATGAATGAATGAATGAATGAATGAATGAATGAATGAATGAATGAATGAATGAATGAATGAATGAATGAAAATTAAATAAATAATGAAAGAGCATTATGACAATGTCATTACTCGGGAATTTGTATAAGTAATGTAAATTATTATTTGTACCTCAACATGCCATTCAATGCCAATATTTTTCAATACCAAACCATTGCCTGAGCTTAAAATATAATTATGTTAATTGACATAATAGTAATTAACATATTATTTTTTTCTTGAATTGTTTTTACTATTAGTTCTCTTATAACACTGATAGGCTTAAGACTATCCAATAATGAATTAATAAAACGACAACATAAATACTAATAAAAATAACATGATAATTAACGTTAACAATGGTAACAATATGATCATTGTAGGAACAAAGTATTCAAAACAACAATAATTCAACATCATTGTGATGATATTATATCAAATTCAGTAGGCTTACTATTATTTAAATACCTTGAACGAATAAAATGAAAATCGTAGTCGGCAGGATTCGAACCTGCGCGGGGAGACCCCAATAGATTTCTAGTCTATCGCCTTAACCGCTCGGCCACGACTACTGTTTGCTGCAAAATTTGTATTTATAAAATACTCCTTGTAATAATAATAATAATTTTAATAATAATAATAATAATAATAATAATAATAATAATTATTATTATTATTATTATTATTATTATGAGTTACCATACAAATAATTTTATAACTTAAATATAAATATTTTTAATTTCATGTAAGTGCACATTGTATATAATTTTTTTTAATAAATTGTTGTTTAGAGGCGTTGATATTATCATCATCCGTATTATCAAAATACAGATGGGGTATGTATAGTTGTAGTAGTGTAAAATGGAAGTGAAAATGAATGAATGAACGAATGAAATAATGAATGAATGAATGAAATAATGAATGAATGAATGAATGAATGAATGAATGATTGAATGAATGAATGAATGAATGAATGAATGAATGAATGAATGAATGAATGAATGAATGAATGAATGAAAATTAAATAAATAATGAAAGAGCACTATGACAATGTCATTAATCGGGAATTTGTATAAGTAATGTTAATTAATATTTGTACCTCAACATGCCATTCAATGTCAATATTTTTCAATACCAAACCATTGCCTGAGCTTAAAATATAATTATGTTAATTAACATAATAATAATTAACATATTATTTTTTTCTTGAATTGTTTTTACTATTAGTTCTCGTATAACACTGAATTATTCCTTCACGACTTTGATAAAGGTTTCATCGTTTATATTTTCAGATATTATCAGCACTCTGATTTCATCGCAAAATAATTATTCTGCGTCCATTTCTACAGGCCTATAATTCAAGTATATTATAGAAAAATATTTACTGTGTTTAAATAGCATACGATCCATATCATCAATTAAATCGATTTATAATTAAGTTTTAAATTAATCTCCGTTGCAATTTAAAAAATATGCGATAATATTTCTTACCTTAGTAAAACTATGTTTCACATGATGAAAGGTTTGTTGGTATACTGTGCTTGGAGCATTCAACTTTCGTTGATTATGTTAGAAGCCTGTTTGTCTGAAGTGCTAGTTCAGTTTGAGTGAGTTATAGCAACATGGGGTAAAAGTGAATACGCATTAAGTTATTTGCGTTATTTTTTCAATGATCGCCTAAGAGTGCATACAAGTGAATTGCATGTAGGGTCTACAAGTATCGTTCAAGTACCCGGAGAAAAGCGATTTCTCCCGTCAAGTCTTCATCATAGATGTAGGCCTACGCTTAACCAGTGTATAGTTGGTTTTGTTAATTAAGTTCTGTTTTGAAGAGAAACCTGTTTTTATGATGCTTGTGTAAAAATTCGCAGTTACTTGAAAGATGATAAGAAGCTGTGAGGACAATTGTTAATTATTCAATTAGAATTACAGAGCGCATAGCCTATATAGTTAATTACGTAAGTTCTGCATAAAAACGAGACGCTGATAGCCCGCATTCGTTCCGCACTTAACCGCTGGTTTAAAGAGGCACTCCTATATGTTCACCTGAACGTCGCGCATTGCCAGATGCCAGATGGCAAGCGATTAAAAATTCAGAATGTTTATGTTTCTATTAGGCATAAAAAGGTGACCACGGGCTCACGTTAAATGATCATGTAAAAACGTGGGAATGCCACTTGCAATAAAGGAAAACGTTGCGGTAAACAACATTTTCTTAAAGACTACATTCTCCGTGTTTATTATCGTAATTGCTGATTGAAAAATAATCATCTCAAGAAGAGATCACTTGAGAAGAGATAAGTGGACGAGGCAACTACTGATCTAAACCGATAATCTTGCGATGATTCATTTACTAAATTATTCCTGCAAACGTAAGCTAGTAGATAAGAGTAAACGTAAGCCTCAAATCCGATCAAACTACTCCGGACGGCTTGAATGCCATGTCTCGTCGTCATCGCATCAAGTGAATGATCGCGGAACGAGCAAAATGTCTCTCCACCGTAATCATTACCCTGACAATCATAATTTTCTAATATTCAGCCAGTAATGCTTGTACAAATGTCCATTATGTTCCTTTCATTGTGGTATTAGATGTGTACGTCTTAGCGATCGATTGTGTTCATTGGTACATCAACATTGGGTCGGCGTACTGGTTTTTGAAAATAGTCAGTGAGAGAGAGTTGACACTTCTTATAATAAGTTATGTTATGTGGCGCCTTTCCGTCAACAATCTGAAAAAAAAAACTTAATAGGTTATCAACCCTTCACGGTGTGGGAATGGCACACACACACGCACACACGGCCATATTCTAATTGAAGATTTTTTATAGACTAATCAATCCATCCGTCTATCGCTGTCAAATCAATATTGAATTAAGGCACCACCTTATTTTAATATTTATTGATTGATAAGTTGACTGACTGACTGACTGATTGACTGTTCCTTCGTTAAACCTAAACCATTTTGTTTTGGCCAAGTTTTGGGAAAATCCAAAAAATGGATAGGTCGGTAGGAATAGTAGGAAAACGATCGCATATTGTTGCGTCGCCTGCCATCGCAAGATAAGCCTATTCCAGTCTTTTTAGCTAATTAAGAAAATATTTTCCGTTGTAGTAAAAATAAATAAATAAATGAATAATTAAAATATAATAAAATGCCGACCTTCCATTTCGACCATTTTTGGTCTTCGATCGGGCGTGGCCAACAAATTATTATTATTTTTTTGGCCTATCTATTATGAATTGCTATTAAAGTGTTTTTGTATTCCGTAACTAATACACAGTAATAATCGTGTAATATATGTTATAATTAGAAAAACAGGGAAGGAAACTGAGAAGGAAATAGGCATTTCGGAATGTAGCAAAGCTTCCGAACATTTACTGATACAGACACAAGTAAACTAGGCCTATGTCAAAAAGGGCACGAAGATTAAAGTTAAAGTTTAAAGGTTAAGGTAAGAGGCCTAATCTTGTTATCCTGATAGATCAAAATATTGACTAAAAGCATTTTAGGTGGAAACATTCCTTATAGGCCTATATATTTCATTCAATGCGAAGGTCATAATAAACAGTCATGAATATTGGAGGTGTTCCATTTCAACAGGTTCTAAACTTTTTCTTACATATTAAATTACTTTACTAATACTCATTTTTTGTTTTAGAGACATTCAATTCTATATTACCTGTTTGTGGCGAAAGTCATTATAAACATTATGTTTGTTTACTTTGTAAACCAAACGAAATACTGACAATAATGCTTGATTATGATATGTTGTCAGGGTTTTGTTTATTACTTTTTAAACAAAACGAATCTGGCAAACACAATAATCAAAATTGGTTTTATCCAAGATTTAAAAATTTGCCCTTTTTCCCACAAAAATAAACACGTTATTCAAATACAGTTCAGTACGAATCTAATAATTTGTTTTCATTATTTTTTAAGGAATGTCTATTTTTATAATCATTGTCTCTAATATTTTCGTGTATAATGAACGATCATGATAAACATGTAATATAAAACATCATGAATATTTAGTCCTTTAAAAAAATTAAAATGAAAAAACAAAAACAAAAAACCTTTTTTTTTTAAATCATAACAAATTAGATTTGACTGAAAAATTGAACGAGTTATAAACATGGTAAAATCAGAATTGGATATAATTTGCACAAATTTTAATTTTAATGAACAATTTTTTTTATTGTTTTGTTCGTAGGCCTAATTCATATGTTTATAGTGTAAATTATATATGTATACGTTGCTAGAAATATCGTGCTATTTTATAATTTTTGTCCGTAAGAAATAAAAAAATAACTTGTTTACGTGGATAAAACTAGGGTTCCTGATTGAATGTATAATAATAATGATACTGGTCTTATTTGGCTGCAATAAAACTAATTAATAAGAGTAAACCTATAGCGCTTGCCAATTACGTCGAAATCCGATCAGACGATAGCATTTGGTTGTTCGTTACCGTCAAACGTTGGAGAGACCCTTGACCCTGCCAATCAAGCGCTCGTCGGGCGGAAAAAAATCTGGCGACCCAGATGGCGCAAGCTTTAGCCAAGCGATGATCACTTTGGAGAGGGATTTAAAATGGGGAAAACATAACACTCGTAATGGGAACACAACTGTAATACGTTCATCTCTTCTAAAACGATCAGTTAGAGAATTAGTTAAATGCTGTCTAAGTATTTCCAACTTAATTTGATTGTGTGTATGTGATTATTTCTTTGGATTATGGGTAGAAATTCCTCTTTTTTTAATCACACGACTAAATAGTATTTTAATCGAAAATTCCAATTACTTAACCTAACGTAAGATGCATTTTTTCTCTGAAATATGCCGCAATTAATATTAGGATATTATTATTTATCCGTCAATGATGCATTTTTCTTCTGTAATCACAAGCCGTTTCCAAAACAAATTTCAACCGGTTATCAATTTGATTTTAATTTGCTTTAGTTAAATACTGAAGTACCGATCGGTGTTTTTGTCCGAGGAAGTGTAACGCTGGCTAACAAGTATATTTAAAGCCTGCATTATTAAAAATATTCTTATTATATCGCATTAGAAATCATGTTTTTACACTACTTTTGCTAAAACGGAGTGAAGTACCGTATGTATCAACATTTATGTAATTTATCATTATTCCAATTTTCTCTTTTCCCGTAATTTATGGTTGTAATGTGTTGTTGTTCTTGTTGTTGTTGCCGATAAGTTCCGTTTGATATATAACTGTTGCTTTGGTGGCGGGCTAAACTTACTCCCTTAATCATTGGCTATAAGACGGGATTTTGAGGTCTGCAATAAGTTCTGCATGCTTCATTTTGCACTTTCACCTAATACTTATTCTTAGAGAAGTGCGTGCTCTACTTACAACTGTTGCCTTTATGATGAGGTCTTGAGATTGATATAAAGAAAAAAAAACATATCTTTATCTAAGTAACGAACAGTACTTTTATGTGATGCCAAGTGACTTTGAAGAACAGAAATAGATAATAATTAATCATATTTATTACTTAAAAAAAACAAAAACATATACATGTATTACATACAAATGTTATACATGTATATGTATACATGTATACATGTATACATATACATGTATAACATTTGTATGTAATAAATCATGATGTAAATCGGTGGGTGTTTCTATCAAATTGGTGAGGTCAATGAAACACTCAAACACACACACAAACAATGAACAATGCATTCGAACTTAAGAGTGATCTTTTCGTTCAAGTTATATCACAGGATTTAAACAATGAAGTGGGAATGACTGCCAAAAATAACAATAATAAACAGAAACTTTAAAAACATAGAGGCAATAACTGTTATCACAGTTAATTATCAATATTATAAT
>NW_022730291.1:166082-171560 GCF_011630105.1 Anneissia japonica | reverse complement strand
AGATGTGTATAAGAGACAATAAACATATACAACTGGTTTTCGCAATGAAGTAATATTCACAATCCCTACCATTCAATAACGTGAAACACCACAAAAACGAATAGGCATTATAAATCAAATCCATCTATCGATTCAAGTCGAAAAGTGACGTCAACAGAATTAAAACATTGAACTGAGATTGACCTTCTAATAAAAATTATATATCTAATTTACATTTATAATTTAAATTCTAGACCGATCGCTCTGCTTCTCGAATAACCATGAGAGTTAGGCGGGACGAGGGACAATCTATCCTGTATATTATTTCCAGATTTCTTTTGTGTGTGTGTGTGTGTGTATTATGTCCAAATTCAAATTATTTGGAATTGGACAAGGGAAAATATAATTCCCTCTTGATTTTTGGTGACGAAATACATAGGTTAAATAATAATAATAATAATAATAATAATAATAATAATAATATTAATAATAATATAATAATAATAATATTAATAAATATGATTAATGTATTATTATTATTATTATTATTATTAGTGTTATTATAAGTATTATTATTATTATTATTATTATTATTATTATTATTATTATTATTAATGTTAACATTTTTAGGGGTTACTAATATTTCCTTTCAAAATCAAGCTAACATGTAATTTCTTTCATCTCACATAGAACAAGCGCTCTTGGTTTGGGTCGTATTCTCTAATATGTTTTGTTTTCCTGCATAATGTGGTACTCCTAATTTTAAACCATAATATTATCATGTTGCTTTATTTATTTGCATTAAAATGTATGTACATAAAATAACCCATACTCTTTTCAGTCCATAATGAACTGAGAGTAATGAAATTATAATAATTAAATTAAAATATATATTATTACAACTAGTATTGTATTTTTCTTTTGTTGTGTTCTTTTATTATAATGTTTAAAAAATGCATATCTGTCATAATTTTACCTGTGTTATTATGTTTTATCATTATTTTATTTACTATTTTATTATACTTTAAACAATTATTTTCATGATTTCACATTGCATAAATTAAAGTATTAATCCTTTATTGAATATACCAGGCTTTTGATATGTCCTTACGACAAATCCTCTACTCTTGAGAACCGTCTTGGTGAGATGTCTTGCGTTTTCTAGGCTAAAGAACGTTTCCACTCAGTGTACGATCAAGTATCTCATCTCCCTTTGTTATATTTACTGAAAGAAGGCCCTCAATACGTTAGTTGTGCCTGAAGATGATTCAACTACTCTACTCTACCATCCCTAGCTATTATCTTCAAGTGATGAGGCTTAAGCTTTCAACGGTCTACCAGTAGATAGATAAAAACCAGAGGGTAGATAGAGTCACGGTATATGGATGGGGTTACTTGAGATACAGTGGTACGGGTACATATAAATTGATTCTCGGCCAATTGCAGGAGAGAAAACGCCTGGAGGAAATAAAATAGTTCTGGCTCTTGGTTTAGCAGAGAGATGCTGAACGTAGATAAACAATGCATAGCCCTATATGACAGTGGGCCTACGGGTTGTAGGCTAAAAGTGGAAAACGATCACCTAATCTATTCAAAAGCGTCCTTATCGTCCTCAACATCTAATAATATGTAGCTTTTAAACTTTTAGCTCCAGGGTATTCAGGCGGCTCGCGAGCTGAATCCGACCCACCAAAATAAAAATATTTATCGGCCAGCTTAAAAAAAAAATTACAAAGTGGATATTGGCGATCTCAAGTAAGCCTACGGAAAATTAGCAAACAAAATGATAAGCTTTAAAAATGATACAGTAAATGACCGTAAAAACCTTTAATGGAAATCGTGGGTCACAATTCCTTTGATTGGTATTTTAGAGTGGGTTGCAATTAAAGTATGGGTTACTAATAGAGTACCGTGTCACTATTATTAAGCATAAATTAGGCATTGGAAATATGCACCCGCCCATGTTTAATTATTAAGCCAAATATTCAAAGATAATTCTGGAATACTTATTATATCTTATACTTAAATTGCGTACTGTACTGTAGGCATTCTTTTCACATATATTGTTAAAGGGAAAAAATAACCACGTGTAATCAAAATGTTTATTTCATTGTCACTTGATAGGCATATAATTCTGTTGGCATTTCAATAGTAACCCCACCGGGTTACTATTAGAGTAATTGGTCTTTATTAATGATGAACTTTCAAGGTGGTATTATTAGAGCATTGACAGTGGCGCCGAGAGGACGGGGTAACCACCGTGGGGGGGGGGGCAATAAACTAATAAAATAAAATAAATAAATAAACATCATTAAACGTATACATTCACGAGAATTTTAAATAAAGCTGACCGTTTATCGATAAAAGTTATTTTCAATTAATCACTTTTAATTATTTTTCATGAATATTGTCATGACTTCTACTACTCTAGAATTTATGTTTACAATGTATCAAAATAGTAAATTCTTTACGTTATTAATTAACAACTACTGTATCAGTCAAAGGCTTTAAGAGGAGCCCGGCCCCTCACTACCTAAATTTTTCCAGCTTTAACAAAAATTTGTTTTAAAAAGAAAGAAGAAAATTCTACTCAAATTTAAATCTAGGAGTGTACAGAGGTGCCATAGTCATAGATTAAATGCCATAAACATCGATTAAATTAGTCCTCAAAGGCCGTAGTTTGTGGGGGGGGGGGTTTCGCCTCCGGCACACCAGGGATCTGCCTCTCGATTCCGCTGGGGCCCTAGGTGGCCTAGATCCCCAAACAATGGCCCCTGGGCCCACGACCGCTCTCAGTGGCCCTGATAATTGATCAACTGGGTTCTATTCGAAGTTTTACGGTATTTAAATATATACAGAAATATTGTCATTTATTCATTTATATTCAATGTCATTTGCTTTAAAAAAATACAACAAGTTTGAGGTTTGGTCATGTCTGTCCACGTATGACAAACTAATTTACATTATATAATATGTATTTAACATACAGTATTTGTATCCGATTTATTTTTGTATTTTTAAACATGATCAGAATAGCCTATGTCATGAAAACACAACGTAGAAAATGTCATATAATAATACAATGTATTTGTTATATCTATTAATAAATTGATAAGCTTTATAGGAATGATAAGAAAGGCATTTTTCATTATATTACTAATATCACAATTGTATATATATATATATATATATATATATATATATATATATACGAAAAAAAACGTAAATATATATATATATATAAAACGAAAGTTGCTTTATATTTAATTCATGTGAGGTGGCGCTTCTTTAGTTCTTTTAATTATTATTTATATTCAAACATTCTTTTATCAAGCAGCTGCGTACAATATGCACATGGAAAGTTACCATGGCAATCTACTCTTGTTTAAAAACAAACAATTTACTCTCAATTTACTTCATGTTCCTATTTTTAATTAAGGCCAATTTGTATAGATCGTATCATGCCCATTGTGCAGCCTCGGCCCCGCTATGACGTCTCGCGTCAGCTGACTGTGACAAGCACAGCTTATAATAGAACAAGAGATTTTCATTCATTCATTCCTTTCTTTTTAATTAATTAATTAATTAATTAATTAATTAATTAATGCATTGATCCATTCAATCATTCGTTCTCATTTTCATTCATTCATTCTTTTATCTCTATTTATTCATTCATGTATTCGTTTGTGTTTTCATTCAGTCATTATTATTCATTCATTCATTCATTCGATACAAAATTAACTTTGTAGGCCTATGCTAATCAACTACCGGTACAGTACATTACTAACGTGTAATTAAATTAATGGTATAGTCTACATAAGTATTCTTAGTAGCAAGTTCATTGGTTAAAGGCGCGGCCTAACTGTATTGGTTAAGGTGAAAGTATAGCCCTATTATGACACACCAGGATTATTGTTTTTACTTAACAAGTTCAACGACGACTATCGGGGCGGATCCAGTGATGTCGAAAATTGGGGATGGTGGAAAAAGGGGACGAAAGTGGGGCCGATCGAGATAATACTACCCTAGGGGTCCGGGGGCATGCCCCCGCAAATAAACCGCCCCTGATTATTACGTCAAAGAGTACGGCAAAACAATATTATTTTGTAACTGTAATTCACTATGCTACGGACTAGCATGTTTACCGCAAGAGGGCGCTATTCAAAATTTATAATCTGTGTGCCACTGTGATACCTATTATAACGGAAGCTGCACAAGACACCGGTTTGCTGTTAATGCTGCAATAAGAGTGAAAATATACAATTAAATTGGATTAGGTTGAATAAAACTCATTATTCTTTCTATATTCATTGATATTTCGCGAACCTGTCTCTATCGTTGGTAGTGAACCGTTGCATAATAAATTAGAGCCAACGAGTAGTCGTGGCCGAGCGGTTAAGGCGATAGACTAGAAATCTATTGGGGTCTCCCCGCGCAGGTTCGAATCCTGCCGACTACGAACTTTTTTATTTATTATTTTCTTTTTTTTTTCTTTTTGGACTTTTTCTAGACCTATATCTTTAAATATTCTATGAAACGAGCATTATTTTTGTAGAATCGCATTTACTGTAAATTTTCTCTGATCCACATTGATAAAAAGGCCAATCCTCAATATAGATCCATGGTGTGTGGGGCGGCATCCTTAAAAATAGGCCTATAGGCCTTCAGTTTGGTACAAGTAGAGTGTTTCGATGAGGAGGTGCGTTTTGCGAGAGAAGTGGATCTTAGGATGGGCGACGAGTACCGCCTAGGGGTCCCCGGAAGCTCCGACAAATTAGTGGCATTTTGGGGCTTTATGATGGATTTCGGAAACCCATAATTCGTAATATTCTATTTTAAATTTTCATTAATTTGGGTATTGCTTAGGTACCTAAAGCAGTGGCTGATCCAGGAATTGAAAATAGAGGTGGCGGTCGGGGGGGGGGGGGGGGGGGGGTGTGCAGGGAGAAACTTTCACAAACAAATGATCTATACCACCTCAACCCCACCATGGTTGGGGATGAGAAAAGAAAATTTATGATTATGGCACAAGCTCTTGTTCATGTTTTTGGTGGCCGGAAATGGCCTCTCAGACCTAAATATAATTATATTTTTTCCCTCCATTTCTTTTATAGTGTTAGTGGGCGGCGCCGCCCCCTCCTGGAATCCGCCACTGTGAAGCTGTAACTGTTTGTCCTTCACATCTGTAGGCCTACAGATAATATGTGGATAAATCTGCAATCGGGCTGATAATTTCCAATAGATTTCATAGCACATTATTAAAAATCAACGGTTAGAAGAGCGGGCAAGTAAAATGTAATGCATACTTATAGCATTTCGCGATAATTAGGAACGACTTTAGTGAAATAATAGGTTTTAAAAGTGGACTTTTTTTAAATTTGGGGGTCCAGGGGCAGAGGCCTGAAGGGGGTTTGTAGGAAAAAGCCCAGGAGGCTTCAACTAGCATTTTGAGGGTTTCATGGATTTGTCAAACACATACCGTAATTCGCATGAATATTT
>NW_022730291.1:159800-165830 GCF_011630105.1 Anneissia japonica | reverse complement strand
TGTGTGGGCGTGTGTGTGTGTTATATTATATCCTGTACACAGCCCCCCTTTCCCCAAAAAATCACAGTCAAGTATTTAAAATTCATCTAGACACGCCACTGTTCTTGTACATCTATAGGCCTACAGATAGCATTGTTCATATTATGGATCAATCTGCAATCCCCGAAGCCTATCAATTTCCAACAAAATTCATATCACATTATTAAAGTCAACGGTTAGATGAGCTGGCAAAAAATAACGCAATGTATGCTAGAGCATCTCGTGATAATTAGGAACGATTTTGTGAAATAATAGGTTTTAAAAAGTGGACTTTTCGGAATTGGTGGGTGGGGGTGCGTCCGCACGCTCTGCACCGCACCCTCCGCCCCCCCCCCCCCGCCTTCGGACCTGCTATTCAGGATTAAGGGCTAAAATGTGTTTACAATTTATGTTTAAAGGCCAAATGATGAGAGGATTGCGTTGATTTGTGCAATGGAGACTACGAGCGATTATTTTTATTTAGTGCGATATTTTAAATATTTAGCTCTACATTCAATGGAATAAAATATCGTTTAATGTTAGAACTGCCCATTTAAAAAAAAATCAAATAACTTCAAATGAGAAACAAATAGGAAATAAAATCGCAGACCAGCATGCTTTACAACGACAATTTCCAAACTGATTCCAAATTTATAGTGTGTATAATATAAATAAACATCAAAATTAATGTGATAATTATTGACAAGAAGTATTTTATCGATGCAATTTAATTGAAAGCTAATGACTGTTTTAAAAATCACATCAAATAATGAATTTTGATTTTGTTTAAAGTTTTAGCACCAGATAGATTGTATATTTAATTAAAAGGCAAATGCTAAGCCTGACCTCAAACGAGTCTAGTCACAAATTTACAGAGCACGCGTACACAAAGCAGAAAATGTAAATGTCGCCCTCAACGTATTTTTATTTGACAATATTTTTTGCTAGATCAAATGGAAGTTCAGAACAATGGTGAAAGTTTTATTGAAGGAGTCCATTCACTTTAATACTTTATCTAGAACGTTACAATTGTTATTAGTTTTGATGAAAAAGTCGAGTTGGAAGTATTTTAAAAGTTTCTTAAATTCGCAGCTTCTTATTGTTTTAAATATAGGTAATAATATACTGTACTGTAAATTTCTGGAATTTGTATATACAATTACAAAACTGTCGCGATAAACAAAAAAATAAATGGAAATATAAGGACGTCCTATGGTTGTTGATACACTTAGGGAAAATACATATATAATTACGAAATCAATAACCAGCACTCTGTCAATAGCTTAAACATTTCTTGTCCCTTCTCTCAATTTGGGGGAGGGTTTGGGTCATTGTGTCAGCAGCCGTTGATCAATATATTCCATATAGGAATACTAATACAACACATTTGTTTTGTTCTCGACTAATAAAAATAAACGTGATCAATGATCGCCTTAGTGATATCATCATTGTTTCAAAATAAACATAATTATTGAAATAGAATGATCGCTGGCGCTGTAACTTACAGATAAACCGATATGGAAACAACGAATACTATCGCCTGCATCGGCGTGGCGTATGCTAATTAGCATCGAGGTATGCTAATAAGCTGGATCGCGCTATCTAGTCTGCGTCTTTTATGACATGAGTATTTGAACAGCTAGTTTAGCAGGCAAGCTGAATAAAGCTATCATTGCGAATTGTATGTTGTGTTAGGATGTCCATGTTTACCCATTTGTATAGGAACAGATTTATTGCACAATATTTAGGCGTATTAATTACGAACGTTTGTTTTGCGTGCTATAAAGATACTAAATGTTGGTCATTTTATACAAAGGAACATGCTGTACATTCCGATATAGACAGGTAAATCAGAGAATTACGTCACAAACATCATTTATATATTGATTTGATCGTACGGTACATAATAAAACAATGTAGGCCTATTATTAACTTATGCGGTTCCGGTATGTCAGCTGGATGAGGGAAAGGTGTACATTTGTCGCTTTACATCACGTTAGGCCTGTTAACTATACTATCAGACGCGGCTGATAAACATTGTCGATAGAATTTCGAATCAGACCACTCAATCCAAAAATTGTATGACAAATAGGGCTAGGCCACTATATGTGTGACTTTAGGGATAAGCTTATCTTAATAAACATTTTGGAAAGCAAAAAGGGGAAAAAAAGAAAAAAAATAACCAGAGGTTATTTTCGGGCGTCTAGAAAGCAAACATTTCGAGGGCATGCCCCGGACACCCCAGGGTAATGTTGTCTCGATCAGCCCGCCTTTCGCCCCCCTCCTTTTTTTTGGACATCTATGGATCTGCCCCTGACTGATGGAGCTTATTCCACACTTTTATTATGAGGGAAAGAACAAATTTGCGAATACTTGCGTTGTACAGTACTACACTTATACATTGCATTAGTACGTTTGTTGCACTTTTTTAGCTTTTCATACAGTATATGATAATAAATGAATATTCTATATATTGAATTGAACAGGGACACAAATATCTTGCCATAAATATGAAACTTAAAATATACTTTATAGTTGTTAAAGGTTAATTCAAAAACATATTATGCTAAACAAAACCAACTTTCCAAAAGTAATGGGAGGATATCTTTCAAGGTAAACATTTTGACTGGGATTTAATATCGAGTAATAAGGTCTTCAGAATAAAAGAAACAAGACTAGCAGAGATGAATTTTAAGTTATTACTGTACATAGAATCTTACCAAAAAATAAAAGGTTGGTTGTATAGAACATTAAACAAGACCCTAACTGTAATTTATGTAAAAAAAAAAAGAGGAAAATGAAAAGCATATGTTTTATGAGTGTCAAAGACTTAAAGGTTATTGGGATTGTGTAGCTAACATAATTAACAAACTGGAAAAACAGAATTTAAAAATGCTTTCGTATAGGACTACTGATATTGTAGTTGGAGCTAAGAATGTTAAAAGCAAATAATTAATTACATTAGCTTGTTATGTAATTTACAAATCATGGTTAAAAGCAGAAGGTAAAATAAAAAATGTTAATTTAAACAGGATGTTCATTGCTGAGCTAAAATTAAGGTGCAAACTATAGTCTAAATTCAATCAAATGTAATGATGTGAATTGAAAAAAAACTAAAAAGTGTTAAATGAAAATAAATTATTTGTAAAAAAAATAAGATGAAAATGAAAATATGTAGGAAAACTGACATTAATTTATTATGTTCTTATATTGATTTTATGTAAATTTGTATGGTTTAGGCCTATATAATAATGATACAATAATGGGAATAAAGGCGGCTTTGCAAGAAAGAGAAAAAAAAATACTATATATAACCATATGGAGCTTAAAACACGTTTGGCTTATTACCTAAAAAAAGGGACATGAAACGTTTGTTGGAAATCACCTCTAGTTCATGTGTACACAATTTCCTGCACGTCCGTTCAAAACTGGTGACATTGAACGCTTTTAAAGTTCTGGTAACAAGAGAACAACAGCAAGACTTGTGAGGTTCAGATCAGCATGCGCGGACCTATAGAAAGTGAGGTGCAGAGGTCCGCCTACGAAGACCTAAAATGTGTGGTTTTATTAGTTAATGCTTTTGTTTTTTTCAAAGCAGGGAAGATTTAACGTATAGGCCGACGCCTATTATTGTTTATACAGATGACAACGTCATTATAATGGGACAACAATAATCCATCCGTTAAGAACAAACATAACCACCACACCTTCATGTACTTTTAGTGGACAGGAATATTGAGTGTGATACATTTAATTTTATTTTCATGAATAGGCCTCTTTATATACCAGAGAACAGTGAATATAAATGTAGTTGAGGAAACGTCCGGCAAGACAGAGACCTACTGAGCGATAATCACTACATTGCCCGCAGCCTGTTTACGAACGCAATCTAGACTCATTGAAATCTTTGCCTAAGTGTGCCATTAATTGGTGAGATATTGGAAATGCTTCACAAGTAATTGGAACAAACATCAGTTGAATACATGGTATTTTAACTTGTTGATAATGTCGAAAATCAAGTTTTAGGTCTAGTTTAAAGTAATGACGTGTTCAGACGACCAAAAGAGGCCTCTGTACACACTTTTAGGAATGTCTATAATGAACCTTCCGAAAATAATTTATTTTACAACCGTTCATTCCAAAATCAGTTCTCATTATGACAATGAGGAAAAGCCCTATGTTCTGTTTTACAAACAGACATAGTATGTCTTGTTATTATTGTCATTGTTTTAATATAATTTTACTGTTATTGTTGCGATAAGTCTGATTATTTTTTTTCGCTAAACGCCACTCTCGAATAAGCGTTGCATTGAAGTTTCGAAAAATGTTATAAGCGCCGCCGCGCTTATTCGAGCATTTACTGTATTTATTTTTATATATGCCTACATATTTTTCATCACTGTAAAAACAGCTAACCACATAAAGATCCTAAGCACATAGTCTATTTCTAAACACGTTTATTTTTAAACTTGTCACCAAAGCGAGGTTTTTTATAACTACTACGAAAATAGTCAATAACATAAATAGAGTGGATAAAGCTTCATAATATTAAATATACGTTGATCATATCAAATTAATTCTGGATATCTGTATAGCGGCGCCAAATCCACTATACGGCAATACGCATTGATCAATAATCATAGTAGGCCTACATATTGATTAATTTGAACTACAGTGTTATTAAGAAAACAAATAAATATGTAAGTAATAATAATACTAATAATGCAATCATAACTTATAAAGCGCCTATAATGTTTAACAAAAAAAATATTTGCCACCAACCGCAAAGACATGATTGAAAAACAGCTGCAGAAGAATGCCATAAAAGAACAAGAACAAACTAGTGAAAAATTACAAAAATAGTACGTAAATATTTTATCTAATGTTATTATTAGGCCTACTATTAATTATTCATATTATCCTTATTGTAATATGTTATCAAAAAGGATACGTATACACTTTTTTACCAGTTAAAATAATATTTAATGACATTTACTACCTAAAAACATATTTAATCTGACAAAACATGACTTTTGCATCTAAGCCTGTCGTCTGATAGATTTAGCCACCTTGTCTATGCTAGGGCTGCTCTTAGAGGGTAGGCCTCTTTCTTTGATTGGATGGTTGGTCACCATCGTTTACTGAATTCGTACGATTATCTTTTCTGAGCTTTCACAAACGCATGGTTACTAAGTCATAATGTACTCGTTTCCTCTATTTGTACAATTAATGTAGGCCCTAGTCTGCGATTCGAGGCTACATGACAAGGCCTAGGTGGTATCATGTATTGTACACAGACATCGCTATTGCTATTTCTTGTACTTAATGCACTTGTATTTATTTTTCTATGTTATATGGACAATGTCTGAAATATACGTAAATGAATATGAATGAATGAAGGCTTATTAACTTGTGATTTCTTTTTTTCTGAATTGGTTTTATATATTTAATTTTAGGCCTACCTGTTAAATTTGCTTTGTAAAGTTAGTTGCTTTGTTGAAATTACATCCAAATTTATAGGCTTTGTTCTCAAGCCACGTCTAGAATGTGTAACATACAAGTTACCATGATACTGCCTAATAATAGATAATAATTAAGCTATAATGATTATAAATCGATCTTTAAAGTCATTTGTTTACCGACCAAATAAACTGTTGAGCTTGAAGATGAATTTCAATCTTTAGCCATATTTTGGTTGGCAGTCATTTATCGAGAAACCCTGCACACTCCGCCTTTATCTTATCAGGATATTTGTTATCCGTGCTTCAGGTGACAAAATCGAAGTGCTATCAATAGTTCTGTGTTGAATCCTGACTTGTGGACAGTTTATTATCGGATTGATATGATTGCAAACTGTTTCGATGACAGGGCCTTCAACAGGAGTAATCGAGTTTCGAGTGCCAGATCAAGTGGTAGAAGTTTCATTGACTGCGTACTCGATTAATATGAGTTGAAGTAGGTGTTAGCCGGGTGATTGCAAGCCTACCACAATATAAGAAACTCACTTAGGAG
>NW_022730291.1:156090-159414 GCF_011630105.1 Anneissia japonica | reverse complement strand
TATATATATATATATATATATATATATATATGTAGTTCAATTCTATGTTGTTTAAAAGTTCACGCCTTTATGCAATTTTTCACTTTATTAATTTTTATTGTAGATCAGACATGTCATACACCGACACAACTTAACCTATGCGTGGGTATTCTCCATCAGAATTTTGATTTCGACGTCTATTACAAAGGCCTATGTTACAGTGATTGATAGTAATATTTTGACGATTGCCCAAGTGGAAATAATTTATTGGCTCTTGTAAGGCTCTTCAAAATTTAACAATTGCCCTACTCGAATGGCTTGTCACGTTGAGTCAATGTGATCAAGTTTGTCGTATTCATTATCGACTGTTTCCAAGTCCTTACACTGCCAGTTCGACTACGTGTACGAAAACTAATAATTTTCTGTTCAGGACGGAAGTGATCGCGCCAATTCACGATCAGGCTTCATTAACATCATAAGCTTTACGACATATAAAGCCAATACGTAGTTTTCTTCATTTCCTCCAATCTTCTTCTCATGTCTGCTTACTTCTAAAGCCGTAAAACAAAGCCACGTCAGAAATTAACTTCAAAAATCAATATTCAAGAATAGGAATTGATCGGCTTCAACAGTCAGCCAATTTCATCTTAACTTCTTCTCAAGAGGCTAATGAAGATATCTAGGCTAATATTAAATACGTCATAATTTGCCACAAATTTGTTTTTTAATCTGGGTGTTGTCAGCGCATGGTTGTGATTGTTTATGCGGCTATTTGTTATACAATCCTTTATTTCGCCGATACATTAATTTCACGGTGAAAGTAATAATAAAGATGATGAATTTTATAAGATGGTTGTGATTACGCGTCACCACTTGTTGCTCTATCAACTATATATAGATAATCCATTTACAGCCTAAGGCAAGAATTACTCGTTAATACTTTGAATTGGATGTTAAGATAGACTTATTATTTGCTCCATTGAGGCGGATGTTAGATGCTGAGTATGAGTATTGTTAAACGGATTGAGTTGAATAGACCTGTGTTTACATGTCGGTACGTGCATCTTTGATTACTTCTCGTTTGAACGTCTACACGCACGATTATATGATAATTTACATCATTATTAATATTGAATGGATTTATAATTTTATACCGGTTATTTTTGCTATAAATGATTTAATTTGACTGTCAAAGAGACAGCTACGCCTTAAAAGAGGCCATGGGTGGGGACCCATGCCAATCGACTTACTCTCAATATGTAACGTAACTGTAAATACGGATACAATCCTGTTTATCACGCCTAATCTTAATGTGATTGGTAATAATAAACAATTTGAACACAATTCACCCTAAATGAATGTACTTCATTCATTTATTATATGGGCCTGCATGTACGAAAGTGTGTGTGTGTA
The DNA here is from genome assembly GCF_011630105.1 of Anneissia japonica. Taxonomy (NCBI): domain Eukaryota; kingdom Metazoa; phylum Echinodermata; class Crinoidea; order Comatulida; family Comatulidae; genus Anneissia; species Anneissia japonica. The sequence continues at coordinate 158,022 of NW_022730291.1, read as the reverse complement.
TGTGGGGTGGGGGGAGGAGGATGAGGTGCCAGTAGAGTAATCCTTTCGTATCTGATCATCATCTTATGCTCCTCCTTCTCCAGTGTCGTTTGCTTATTAAAATGCTGATGTAGTGAGACTTTCGTAAAACTGTAGTTTACTAAGGTTATCATGATAAAATTAATACTGTAATAATATTATGTTATATGTTATCAAATCAATATATATATATATATATATATACTATGTGTGTGTGTGTTTATACATATATATATATATATATATATATATATATGTATGTATATATGTATGTATGTATATATAATATATATATATATATATAAATCATGAAAGAAAAAAGTTATCTTGATTTATATCTTATAATTTATCTTACTAAAGTTAGGCTATAGTGCTCTAATTTTAAAATGTTTTGCCAAATTCCAAACTTATTGTTCGTTCTAGAATTGAAACTATACCTAAGTTTAAAGCAGATGCAAATAGGCCTAATGAATTGTTGGTATAAATGGCTTCAGCGCATGCCTGTCAATATTAGCAAGGGGAAAACATTGCTTATCGCAGATCAGTTTGACCAAACCCTCACGCCAATCCAAACATTGTATTCAGTTTGGTGTACTTCGTGCAGAGTTTTGTTGTCACTGCTAAGCAGCTTGTTGAGAATGAATAACCTAAAGTCAATACAAACCATGCCATAAAACACCCCCAAAATAAGTTCTCAGTCAAGTCTATGGTTACAGTACAGGGTGAAATGTGCCGTTGTTTGCTCAGGAGTGTCGAAACACCGGTCAACAACAAGGAAATACCAATACTCATTGTATTTGTAGCTGCCACATAATCCGGAACAGCACAATTATAGTTCCCTCTTGTAGTCAATACATCTATTAAGTATAAACATTAAGGTAATATCAATAATATAAAGCACACTCCAAAAAGTCCAAGAGAGACAACATAGACCTGTGTATTTCATTCTTTGTTCAGACATCATCTAGAACATCTGGAAAGATATTGGAATAAAGATTGAAGTGGTGTATTAAATCAATATTTCTTCTCTTAGTTTTTTTTTCAGTCTTATTCTATAGAAACATTAAACTATTGCTTAACTCAGCTCACCAGCTATTTCTTCCGTTTAGATTGCCTTAACTAAATTTATTAATTTGATTAAAATATATTTATATATTAAATTCTCTAAAAAAAAGTCTAAAAGATAATATTCAATACAATAATTCAACTTTTTTTTTTGTTTGTTCAAAATGCATACACAATATAAGTACATGATATAGATTACCGGTAGTGATAATATGGGGGTCTAGGCCCGTTGCCATTTTGGCCTGTTGCCACCAGGCCCCGGATAAACGACGACCAACACCACCACAGACAAGATCAAGTCAACATGCACTGGTATCATCATTTTCATGATGCCATCTGATGGATCTGACAGAGTACAATGATTGTGCTAGAAACTGTGTCCAGCTCTGACTGAAACCAAGTACAGTATCTAGCAAGTATGTGGACACGATAAGAAGAAGAACTGGTAACATACAATTACACATACTCTATAACGCTATGTTTGCATCCAGACTTCACGAAGGCTTTATCATTTTTAAGAGTGAATTTTCAATCGGTAACGAGTGAATTTTGTTGTGCCTCTCTAGAGTGAAATTCGCGGGTTTTGTGTGGGGAGCATTGATATTGTACATAATTATGCTAACGTTTAATATTTAATATTATCTACTTCCGGCGAGTTGAATGGCCGAGCGGTTAAGGGAGGCGCCGCTACCTATAGCCATAACATTCGGCGCTGGTTCGAACGGCACGCTCGCCTATGGTTCCGGAGGTGGAACAAGTCTTCTCGGATAAGGACTTTAAACCGTAGGCCCAGTGTACACATTTGGCTCGTGTGCACTTTAAAGAACCCAGTGCATCTTTCGAGAAGAG
>NW_022730291.1:149563-155830 GCF_011630105.1 Anneissia japonica | reverse complement strand
TATATATATATATATATATATATATATTTTATTTATTTATTTTTTTTTGCAATGAATTTGTATTGAATCTGAATCTTGAAACTAGGGCCTATATAACACGATCGGAATACTAGCTATACTGTTTTGGATGTGGGCCCTAACCGGCAAACGACACGCAGGCATATAGGCCTACTAATCATTTATGGTCTTTTTGATAAGTCTGTTACCTAATTTGTACTTTTATTTTTTTACATTGTCTAAACCCACTGTTATAACAGAATGTAACTGAACGTTGTAATGGAGCTTCAGCTTTGCGACAAATACTTTTGCCTTCTAAATGCAAGAGTACAAATTCAGGTTTTAACCTCATAGTCAACCTCAGTGCCTATCTCTTATTTTTAGACTTAGTATATATAGGTCTAATAAATTATAACTGTGGCCTATGGATTAATAACCCTTTTTTTCATTTCCAGGAGTTATCGATGCACGGAGCGAGGTAATTTCAATTTGAAACGAGAAAAGGGGCCTGGTTGTATAATTTGTAATATTGGTTGTATATTGGATAATGTGGATGAATGCGGGCTCGATAATATTATCATGTGTTTACGTGGGCCTTTAAATATAACACGAGATTTATTCATCGATAAATCCCCATAAGAGACCCTTCAACGCTCTGGTCCATTTGAATTTATGTCTTGTATGTACGCAGAGTACTTAGTATTGGACTCAATAGTCGCCGATGTGGAAATCTGAGCCCGCATTCATTGGTTGCTGATCGATCGAGGAAGTTACTTAAGCGAGATTCAAATCCAGCCACAGGAAATGCTGATAGTTATGCCGTGCCACGATGCGCGTCTTGACAAATTTACATTTGAGACGAGAAAATGAGAGAAAAGACAAGGAAAATATCGCTTTACCTGTTAGGAAAACATACTAACATATGGTCCGACGATATTGTGAATGCTGAGATTTCCTTAGTGTTTATTGTGATTTGTAATTTCAACGTCAATTGATTTTCCAACTGTTATCCCGAGTTTGTTCGCGTAGACGATGTATCTACGCGTGCTCATGCGACACCATTGGAAAGATTTACGTAGTTGACGTGGACTAGACAAGTGTTCATCTCTTAACTTGTCGTTATGAATTTAGGATTTTAGCCAGGAGGGTTGTTGGGACCGAATAGATGACTTTAAAATTCGAATATCTTGACCACTCCATGCACTTGACATATACGCCTAGGCCTATATATATATATATATATATATATATATATATATATATATACATTTTCTGTTCAAATTCATAAAAGAGAATGATAGAAAACCATAATAATAGTAATTGATATGAAAGTAACTTAGGTATTGTATATATACATATATATATATATAGGCCTATATACATATTTATCATATATATTTATATGAATATATATATATATATATGAATATATATATATGAATATATATAAGACTACGTAGAGTATGACTTTATGTTACATAATTTATAATGGGAAAACAATCAAAGACACACAAATTTTCTGCTAAAATTCATAAAGAGAATGATAGAAATCCAAAAGAAGTTTAACATTGAATGTCATCATTTATTAGTGTGTCATTGACAAATGAAGTTGAGTGTTGTAGCTTGTCATAGTCCTGCTTTCAATGGCTACATTTTATATCAAATTCTACTCTTTTCCCGAACTGCAAAACTTGTATGAAGCGCCACTTGACCAAAAATCATGGATTGATCATATGTCCTCTATTGAAGCCTCTTCTAAGTGTTTGAATTACATGTTGTACACTGTGTTTACCAGGTAGCCCAAGGCACTCCATCAATTGCGTCTCGAGTCAATGACAGACCGTTTAGGTTACCAGAAAATCGATAATTTAGAGTGATTTAAAATGACGCTCTAAATATTGCGAAATTGCCTTGTTCTTTTTACGACAATTTATAATAATCGTTATGCTTGCACGGTAGTAATTTTTTTCGCCACTGTTAAACGTGTGCACTGTAAAGGGTAAATAATGTAAAAAAAAAACAAAAAAAAAAAACATGCTGAATTATATTTAAAAAAAAGAGAGTCCCTCGAGCCGGATTTGAACCAGCGTCCTAAGGATTTCAATGAATGAACTCTACAGTCCTCCGCTCTACCAACTGAGCTATCGAGGGATATGAACGGTTTCGTCGTGTCTACGATATCGAAGGAGATAGGCCTACTTTTGATTTTCCGAGTTGTTCTGGTCATTATTTGTTATGATCAAAGAAACATACAAAAATAAAATGCAATGTTAAGAAAATAAACACAAAACACCTAGTCCACCGAAAGCGTCCCATATGGTCTAGAGGCTAGGATTCGGCGCTCTCACCGCCGCGGCTCTGGTTCGGTTTCCGGCGTGGGGAAGTTTTTTTTTTTTGTGGAAATATTTTGATCACAAAATGCAGCCTCACCAACCTACCATATCAAAGTCCCACTCATTATAATTCTCAACATGCCTTCATCTTTCGAATAATAGTTTTTTTCGCACGCCCCAACCCACTCTAAGAAAGAATTGTAGAATGTTAGTACAAGCATCTCTAGCTGGTTATTCAGTTAAACCTTTAATTACAATTCCTCGATATAGCTCAGATGGTAGAGCTGAGGAGTGTAGAGTTTATTCATTAAAATCCTTACGACACTGGTTCAAATCCGGCTAGAAAGATATTATCGCTGTCTTTTTATTGACTAAAAAAAGTTCAGTCAAAAGTAACTTCATCTTTGCCAATAAAGATTACTGTTCGAACCCAGGCCGCTGCGGCGAAAACGCCGAATCTTAGCCACTAAACCATATGGGATCGTCAGTAAAGTTGTGATAATTGCATCATTCATTAAACATATATTAGTCGTATTTTGTTCTATCAGAAAATAGCCTTACCTATTTTCCACATCCAACTCCTACTTAATCTCATTCTCAACGCACCTTCATCTGTCGAATAATAGTTCTTCCACGCCCAAACCCACTCTAAGACAAAATTGTTGAACGTTAGTGCCAGAATACCTAGCTGGTGATATTCGGTTAATGGGATATTAAGTGCCTCAGCATTCCAGATCCCTTGATAGCACAGATGGAATAGCGGAGGACTGTAGTGTTTATTCGTTGAAATCCAACGTCGTGCGGCGAAATCTACCTATTAGTTCTTCCACGCCCCAACCCACTTTAAGAAAGAGTTGTTGAATGTTAGTGTCAGAATCTCTTAGCTGGTGATATTTGGTTAATCGGACATTAATTACCTTAACAATTGATGTACATATGAAAAGTAATGTAAACATTGCAATTATTGAAAGTATTTAAAAATCATATATATGGAAAAGCATCTAGGCTATCAGGAAAAAATATTTATTCAAAAGCTATTGGCAGCTGTGAGATTTTTAGTTTCTGTTATTAATCCGCGATATTTTACCATGTGTTATTCATTCTTGTATTTATGATAACGTTATTAATATTATCATAATAAAGTGATAATAATAATTATAGTTATGATATTGATAATGAAAATGGTAATGATAATGATAATAATATCATACGATCCACAACGCTCTTAAAGAAAAATTATTTCAATGAGGCAGAATTACCTTTCATGAAAAAAAAAACAGCTGCAAGGCTCTCGACAAGAATCGACAGGCTCTCGATATGGATAACGATAATTATGTTAATGATGTAGGTAGTAGTGGTAGTAAATATAGTAATAATAACAATAATATTAATTTTAATAATAATAATAATAATAATAATAATAATAATAATAATAATAATAATAATAATAATAATAATAATAATAATAATAATAATAATAATAATAATAATAATAATAATAATAATAATAGGTGTACGCTGAACGTGCTGGGTACGGATAGACCTAGAAGAAAGATTGCGCTGTTGTTAACTTAGACCATCGTGCGTACGTACACGCTGTTAAACCATAGAGAAAATAGAACCATATTTTCTCTATGGTTAAACGTGTGAACTGTAAAAGGTAAATAATGAAAAAAATAAACCCGGGCCGCGGCGGTGAGAGCGCCGAATCCTAGCCACTAGACCATACGGGACATACTGGTGAACTACGGGAGAGTTGCATTAAAAATGAATTATGTTCTCAAATGATGTTGTCCACGGATATTATAATGAAACAAATGAGAAGGTAGCACTTTTTTGACTAACGATGAATTTTATTTCACAAGCTTTCGCCTCAGTCAATGGGGCTTCATCAGGTGAGTCAAGCCCCATTGACTGCGGCGTAAGCTTGTGAGATAAAATTCATTTATTCTCCAAATAAAATGAAAGGAAAAAACACTCTGTCGAGCCGGACTAGAACGAGCGACCTAAGGATATCCATGAGAAACTCCGCTCCGCTCTACCAACTGAGCTACCGAGGAATACATACAAGCGTACTAGTTTAAGGAATAATGTTACTTACCAAATGAAAAGTGTAAGTGTAATTCATTATCACTTATCAGCAGGTTTTGCAAGGTTTGTTAGAATTAGGTTAACGTTAAAGGTGTTCACGGTTAAAGCTTTATTTTCCAAATAAAAATAAAAGGAAAAAAACTCCCTCGAGCCGGATTTGATCCATCAACCTAAGGATTTCAACAAAAGAACTCTACAGTCCTCCGCTCTACTAACTGAGCTTATCGAGGGATACATGCAAGCCCACTAGTTTAATCAATAATGTTACACAAAATAACGCCCATCTTACCTATACTAGTGAACAGTTCAAAAACAAAAGTGTTTCCCATACCGGGAATCGAACCCGGGCCGCGGCGGTGAAAACGCCGAATCCTAACCACTAGACCATATGGGATATGAACGGTTTCGTCGTGTCTACGATATCGAAGGAGATAGGCCTACTTTTGATTTTCCGAGTTGTTCTGGTCATTATTTGTTATGATCAAAGAAACATACAAAAATAAAATGCAATGTTAAGAAAATAAACACAAAACACCTAGTCCACCGAAAGCGTCCCATATGGTCTAGAGGCTAGGATTCGGCGCTCTCACCGCCGCGGCTCTGGTTCGGTTTCCGGCGTGGGGAAGTTTTTTTTTTGTGGAAATATTTTGATCACAAAATGCAGCCTCACCAACCTACCATATCAAAGTCCCACTCATTATAATTCTCAACATGCCTTCATCTTTCGAATAATAGTTTTTTCGCACGCCCCAACCCACTCTAAGAAAGAATTGTAGAATGTTAGTACAAGCATCTCTAGCTGGTTATTCAGTTAAACCTTTAATTACAATTCCTCGACATAGCTCAGATGGTAGAGATGAGGAGTGTAGAGTTTATTCATTAAAATCCTTACGACACTGGTTCAAATCCGGCTAGAAAGATATTATCGCTGTCTTTTTATTGACTAAAAAAAGTTCAGTCAAAAGTAACTTCATCTTTGCCAATAAAGATTACTGTTCGAACCCAGGCCGCTGCTATACTAGTGCACAGTTCAAAAACAAAAGTGTTTCATATACCGGGAATCGAACCCGGGCCGCGGCGGTGAAAACGCCGAATCCTAACCACTAGACCATATGGGATTGCCGTTGAAGACATTGACCATTTTTCGCATTTTTTTTAAATCAAAAATGCATCCCCCCCCCCACCCACCTAACACATCATGCAGTAAAGTAGACTTCTATTAATTTGTCGCATTTTTTCTATCACAAAATGACTCCTACATAATCTCACTCTCAACGTGCCTTCATCTTTCGAATAATAGTTCTGCCACTCCCCAACACACTTAAACCCCAGTACACTCCTCTGTTTATGGTAGTGGGAAGGAGTGTAGAGTTTATTCAAATCCGGATCGAGGAATGTGATTGTTGTTATTGACTTTAAAGATAACTTTTAGTCAAAAGTATTCATCATGTTGCCAATACAAGTGCACTGTTCAAACAAAATATGCTTCCAATACCGAAAATCAAACCAGCATTGCCGCAGCGGTGAAAACGCCGAATTCTAGCCACATATAGGTTTGCCGGTGAAAATTTGACAGATTGTTTTTTATCAATAAATGCTGCCCCGCCCACCTAAATCACGAATTAATCATAGGCATATATTTATCATTTTTTTTTTAAACATATTTTTGTCGTAATTTTTTAAAATTCAAAATTAGACGCCCCACTCCCAGTTAATCTAAATTTCACCACACCTTCATCTTTCGAAAAATAGTTCTCAGACGCCCCAAATCCCCCTCTCTACGAGAGTCTGTTGAATGTTGATGCCAAAATCTCTTGCTGTGATAATCTGTTACAGTTGGCAGTGT
>NW_022730291.1:135413-145349 GCF_011630105.1 Anneissia japonica | reverse complement strand
GCCTTAGACCGCTCGGCCACGCTACCTGTATAGACCGTTAAACAACCGTAAAATACCAATTAGCGTCGAAAGGTTTAATAGTAGCAACCCATATGAGTATTAGTATGACCCTAATAATAAGCATCAACAAACGTCAACAACAGTCTGTTGACGCTTGTTGACGGTGTTGATAGTTGCTGACAGTTGTTGACGGTTTTGATGTTTGCTGAGTGTTGTTGGTTGCTAATTAGTGTGACTAAAAAAACCAATATATTTTAACTGGGAATTATTTACATAATGGCTTTAAAAAAATTAAAAATTCAAATGAGAATGAGCTTGGTGCTCCAAAAAAAAAAAATCCCTCGAGCCGGATTTGAACCAGCGACCTAAGGATTTCAATGAAAGAACTCTACAGTCCTCCGCTCTACCAACTGAGCTATCGAGGGAAGTATACAAGCGTACTAGTTTAAGGAATAATGTTACTTACCAAATGAAAAGTGTAAGTGTAATTCATTATCACTTATCAGCAGGTTTTGCAAGGTTTGTTAGAATTAAGGTTAACGTTAAAGGTGTTCACGGTTAAAGCTTTATTTTCCAAATAAAAATAAAGGGAAAAAAACTTCTTCGAGCCGGATTTGATCCATCAACCTAAGGGTTTCAAGAAAAGAACTCTACAGTCCTCCGCTCTACAAACTGAGCTATCGAGGGATACATGCAAGCCCACTAGTTTAATCAATAATGTTACACAAAATAACGCCCATCTTACCTATACTAGTGCACAGTTCAAAAACAAAAGTGTTTCCCATACCGGGAATCGAACCCGGGCCGCGGCGGTGAAAACGCCGAATCCTAACCACTAGACCATATGGGATTGCTGTTGAAGACAATGACCATTTTTCGCATTTTTTAAAAATCAAAAATGCATCCCCACCCACCTAACACATCATGCAGTAAAGTAGACTTCTATTAATTTGTCGCATTTTTTCTATCACAAAATGACTCCTACATAATCTCACTCTCAACGTGCCTTCATCTTTCGAATAATAGTTCTGCCATTCCCCAACACACTTAAACCCCAGTACACTCCTCTGTTTATGGTAGTGGGAAGGAGTGTAGAGTTTATTCAAATCCGGCTCGAGGAATGTGATTGTTGTTATTGACTTTAAAGATAACTTTTAGTCAAAAGTATTCATCATGTTGCCAATTCAAGTGCACTGTTCAAACAAAATATGCTTCCCATACCGAAAATCGAACCAGCATTGCCGCAGCGGTGAAAACGCCGAATTCTAGCCACATATAGGTTTGCCGGTGAAAATTTGACAGATTGTTTTTTATCAATAAATGCTGCCCCGCCCACCTAAATCACGAATTAATCATAGGCATATATTTATCATATTTTTTTTAAACATATTTTTGTCGTAATTTTTAAAAATTCAAAATTAGACGCCCCACTCCCAGTTAATCTAAATTTCACCACACCTTCATCTTTCGAAAAATAGTTCTCAGACGCCCCAAATCCCCCTCTCTACGAGGGGAATCGAACCCGGGCCGCGGCGGTGAAAACGCCGAATCCTAACCACTAGACCATATGGGATATGAACGGTTTCGTCGTGTCTACGATATCGAAGGAGATAGGCCTACTTTTGATTTTCCGAGTTGTTCTGGTCATTATTTGTTATGATCAAAGAAACATACAAAAATAAAATGCAATGTTAAGAAAATAAACACAAAACACCTAGTCCACCGAAAGCGTCCCATATGGTCTAGAGGCTAGGATTCGGCGCTCTCACCGCCGCGGCTCTGGTTCGGTTTCCGGCGTGGGGAAGTTTTTTTTTTGTGGAAATATTTTGATCACAAAATGCAGCCTCACCAACCTACCATATCAAAGTCCCACTCATTATAATTCTCAACATGCCTTCATCTTTCGAATAATAGTTCTGCCACTCCCCAACACACTTAAACCCCAGTACACTCCTCTGTTTATGGTAGTGGGAAGGAGTGTAGAGTTTATTCAAATCCGGCTCGAGGAATGTGATTGTTGTTATTGACTTTAAAGATAACTTTTAGTCAAAAGTATTCATCATGTTGCCAATACAAGTGCACTGTTCAAACAAAATATGCTTCCAGATGTGTATAAGAGACAGGCGCTTTAGACCGCTCGGCCACGCTACCTGTATAGACCGTTAAACAACCGTAAAATACCAATTAGCGTCGAAAGGTTTAATAGTAGCAACCCATATGAGTATTAGTATGACCCTAATAATAAGCATCAACAAACGTCAACAACAGTCTGTTGACGCTTGTTGACGGTGTTGATGGTTGCTGACAGTTGTTGACGGTTTTGATGTTTGCTGAGTGTTGTTGGTTGCTAATTAGTATGACTAAAAAAACCAATATATTTTAACTGGGAATTATTTACATAATGGCTTTAAAAAAATTAAAAATTCAAATGAGAATGAGCTTGGTGCTCCAAAAAAAAAAATCCCTCGAGCCGGATTTGAACCAGCGACCTAAGGATTTCAATGAAAGAACTCTACAGTCCTCCGCTCTACCAACTGAGCTATCGAGGGAAGTATACAAGCGTACTAGTTTAAGGAATAATGTTACTTACCAAATGAAAAGTGTAAGTGTAATTCATTATCACTCATCAGCAGGTTTTGCAAGGTTTGTTAGAATTAAGGTTAACGTTAAAGGTGTTCACGGTTAAAGCTTTATTTTCCAAATAAAAATAAAGGGAAAAAAACTCCCTCGAGCCGGATTTGATCCATCAACCTAAGGATTTCAACAAAAGAACTCTACAATCCTCGGCTCTACAAACTGAGCTATCGAGGGATACATGCAAGCCCACTAGTTTAATCAATAATGTTACACAAAATAACGCCCATCTTACCTATACTAGTGCACAGTTCAAAAACAAAAGTGTTTCCCATACAGGGAATCGAACCCGGGCCGCGGCGGTGAAAACGCCGAATCCACTAGACAATATGGGATTGCCGTTGAAGACAATGACCATTTTTCGCATTTTTAAAAAAATCAAAAATTAGTAATTAGTATGACTGAAACCAATATATTTTAACTCGGAATTATTTACATAATGGCTTTAAAAATAATAATTCAAATGAGAATGAGCTTGGTGCTCCAAAAAAAAAAAAAAGATCCCTCGAGTTGGATTTGAACCAGCGACCAAAGGATTTCAATAAAAAAAAACTCCGCTTTACCAACTAAGCTATCGAGGGATACATGCAAACCTGCTTGTTTAATCAATAATGTTACTTTATCATAATCATAATTAAAAAACATCAGCCTATCAGGAGACAAAAATATTTATCGCGAAAATAAGTGGCAGCGGTAGTATTCGAACCCACTCCATCGACATACCTGGTGCCTAAAACCCGCGTCTTAGACCGCTCGGCCACGCTACCCACATACAAATCTATAATTAGTAATAAACATGACTCCGGTGAGATTGGGCATACTAAAATTAGATTTCCACACAGAGAATCGAACCCAGGCCATGGAGGTGGGAGCGCCGGATTAGCCACATAATATGGGATTGTCGTTAAAATTCGTGAAAATGTCATAGTTCATGAAACATATATATTAAACTTTTCGTAAGTTATTTGTATTAAAATGTAGCCCCATCCTCGTCATCAACCCAAATCTACTTTTTCTCACTCTCACCACACCCAAATATTATTATTATTTTTTTCTTCACCCATCCTATTCTAAATAATTGTTTTTATTAAAATGTTAGTTTCAGGATCTGTAGTGGGTTGAATGGGAGTCTATGACATCCGGCTATTCGGACGTTAAGTACGTTCGTATTACTGTACACTCGGCCACGCTACCCACATGCAAGTGTATATTCTGTAATAAACATGACTCCGGTAAGATTGGGCATACAGAAATTAGATTTCCACACCAGGAATAATCGAACCTAGGCGGTGGAGATGGGAGTGCAGAATCTTAGCCACATATGGGATTGTCGGTGAAATTCGTGATAATTTCTTAGTTCATGAAACTTATATATTTGTCGTAATTTATCCTATCACAAAATGCAACCTCACTCACTTACAAAGTCCAACTCCGACTTCTCACACTCTACGCACCTTCATCTTTCGAATCTTCACGCCCTAACCCAAGAAGAACTGAATGTTAGTTCCAGAACCTCTAGCTTGGTCGGATAATGTGGAGGACCCAGTTCATTCTTTGAAATCCTTAGGTCGCTTGTTGAAATCCGGCTCGAGGGATGTTATTGTTTTTATTGACAAACATAAGTTTTAGTCAAAAGTAATCACTATTTTGCCAATATTGAACTGTTCAAAAGCGAATGTGCTTCCTACACCGGGAATCAAAACAGGGGTGCTGCAGTGAAATCGCCGAATTCTGGCCACTAGACTATATGGGATTGCTGGTGAAAGTTGTGAGAATTTGTCGCATTTTTTCTATTAAAAAATGCAGCCCCACCCACTTAACACATCATATTTGTCGTAATGTTTTCGATCAAAATTACAGCCCCATCAGACACGTCCAATAACCATTCAATCTCACTCTCAAAGCAATTATCTTTCAAAAAATATTTCTTCCACGCACCCAACGGTCTTAAATGCTAGTGCCAGAATCTCTAGCTGTTATACTTTTGGTTATTTTGTACTGTCTAAGAAAGTAACACCGGGAATAATCACCGCGGCGGTGAGAGCGCCGAATCGTAGCCACTATATAGAATGGGATTTTCGGTGGAGTTCGTCATAATTGCTCATCCATGAAATACATATTTGTCGATTTGTTTTTCTATCACAAAGTGCATCCTCACCCACTTACCACATCCAACTCCTACTCACTCTCAACGCACCTTCATTTTTAGTACTATACTATACTACTACTACTATACTACTATACTATACTATACTATACTATACTATACTATACTATATACTATATACACTATACTATATACTATATACTACTGTACTATAGTTCTTCCGCTCCCTAACCCACTGTAAGAGAGATGTGTTGAATCAGACTGCTAGCATTTGGTATTTGGCTAATCGGACATTAAGTACCTTACCAATTTGCACTGTAAAAAAATAAAGAAAAACGAGTAGTCGTGGCCGAGCGGTTAAGGCGATAGACTAGAAATCTATTGGGGTCTCCCCGCGCAGGTTCGAATCCTGCCGACTACGAACTTTTTTATTTAATATTTTTGTCTTTTTTTTTTCTTTTTGGACTTTGTCTATATCTTTAAAATATTCTATGAAACGAGCATTATTTTCGTAGAATCGCATTTACTGTAAATTTTCTCTGATCCACATTGATAATTATCCTCAATATAGACATATCGTGTGTGGGGCGGCATCCTTTAAAATAGGCCTATAGGCCTTCAGTTTTGTACAAGTAGAGTATTTCGATGGGGAGGTGCGTTTTGCGAGTGAAGTGGACTTTATGATGGGCGACGAGTAGGTCTACCGCCTAGGGCTCCCGGAAGCTCCGACGAATTAGCATTTTGGTGCTTTATAATGGATTTCGGAAACCCATAATTCGTAATATTCTATTTTAATTTTCATTAATTTGGGCATTGTTTATTGACCAAAGCAGTGGCGGATCCAAGAATTCAAAATAGAGGTGGCGGGGGGGGGGGGGGGGCAGGGGGGGACTTTACAAACAGATGATCTATACCACCTCAGCCCCACCATGGTTGGGGATGAGAAAAGAAAATTTATGATTATGGCACCAGTTCTTGGTGGCCTAAAATGCCCTCTCAGACCTAAATGTAATTATATTTTTCCCCCATTTCTTTTATAGTGTTAGGGGTGGTGCGCGCCTGAGCTATTGAGGGAAGTAGGCCTATACAAACGCACTAGTTTAAGGAATAATGTTACTTACCAAATGAAAAGTATAGGCCTAGGTGTAATTCATTATCACATAACAGCAGGTTTTGCCAGGTTGTTAATTAAGAATTAAGGTTAACGTCAAAGGTGTTTACGGTTAAAGCTTTATTCTCCAGATAAAATGAAAGGGAAAAAAACCTTCCTCGAGCCGGAATTGAACCAGCGATCTAAGAATTTCAATGAAGGAACTCTACAGTCCTCCTCGCTACCAACTGAGCTATTGAGGGATACATGCAAACCTGCTAGTTTAATCAATAATGTAAGAGCGGAGGAGTGTATAGTTAATTCAAATACGGCTCGAGGAATGTTGTTGCTTTCATTGACTTAAAGATAAGTTTTAGTCAAAAGTAATCATTATCTTGCCAATACAAGTGCACTGTTATTCTCACACCGGGAATCGAATCTAGCCACTAGACCATATGGGATTTTCAGTATTATTTTCATATTATTAGGTTCAATTAGAATTTCATCCCATGTTCTGTCTTGGGCCCATCTGCCAAAATGAATTAATTTACATTCAGGAATTGGTCTAACAGTTCTGACTTCGATATAGTTATTACTTTTGAAACACTTAGGGGTTAGTGAAATCACGTTGTGATCACTGCGCCCAATTGGTGCAGTGATTAAGGGATTTTGGTAAAAGCCATGCAAGTTGGTGATGACAACATCTAAAATGTTGCATCCTCTTGTGGGTGCTTTCACAATTTGCTTTAATCTGTTAACAGAACATAAGCTTTTAACAGACAGTTTATTAAGGTCTCCACATATCAGTATGCCAGCCTGTGGATTTGAGGTACGGATATAATCAATACCAACATAGAGGTGATTGAACATAGTGTTACCGTGCAAGTTTTCATATCCAGATAGGAGATAAACGTTAGCAAGAACAAGATATGGCGATTCTCTTGGGAAACGTGGAAGCTTGACAACGAACCATTGCGCTTCAATATCGTCAGGGACATGTATTCCGTTAATACTTTCTACTTGCAAATTGTCTTTTAAATATGTAAGAATCCCTCCTCCTGGTCTATTCATTCTTGGTTTGCTGTATGAATTGTAACCTTGCAAGCAATAACGTTCAGCAGGTGTGTCTGTTGTGATCCAAGATTCAGTGATACATCAAATGTCAGGCTTAGAGTCATTAATAATTATCTCAAATTCGTCTTGCTTATTAAGAATAGAGCATGTATTAGTGATGATAAGCTTAGGCAGGTAAGGTTTATGTTTCCTAGGAAAAGTTTTGTCATCACTCCCCGTAGCACTACCACTAGCCCTAGCAGTAGTATTGTCCGTTACTTTTTCAATTTGCGGTTTGGCAGTAGTATTGATAACAGTTAAATTAGAGTAATTGGAAGTATTAATTTTATAACAACGATGACGCTCATAATTGTGCTGACGCGGTAGAGAAGATCTGGGTACCATGCACACAACAGTTGATATCTTCTTTATTACTTTCCGTCCACCACGCCTTCCTCTGTAATGCCATGATGATTGTCTAGGCCTAGGTCTAGACCAGAAAATACCAGTGGCGTGTATGCGGGTTAGTACAACAAATGACTTCCCATTGTACATTGTTGCACTCAGTGGATTGGTCGCAAAGCAAAGCCTAGGGAGGCACGCAAAAAGAAACAGCAAAAACTTCACAAATACTAAAAGTCCAACAAACTTTAAAAGATTCAACAACTCACAACCATTAAACAGTCACATATTTATCGTATTTTTTTTAAACATATTTTTGTCGTAATTTTTTAAAAATCAAAATTAGACGCCCCACTCCCACTTAATCTAAATTTCACCACACCTTCATCTTTCGAAAAATAGTTCTCAGACGCCCCCAACCCCCTCTCCTACGAGAGATCTGTTGAATGTTGATGCCAAAATCAGTTTGGCAGTGTAAAAAAAATAACGTTTGTTCCCACACCGGGAATCGAACCCGGGCCGCGGCGGTGAGAGCGCCGAATCCTAGCCACTAGACCATATGGGATTGTCGGTGAAGTTCGTGATAATTGCATTATTCATGGAACATATATTTGTCGTGATTTTTTTTTTTATCACAAAATACATCCTCACCACTACTTACCGCATCCAACTCTCACTGAATCTCCACTCTCAATGGACCTTTATTTTATAGTCTTCCACGCCCCAACCTGAAAGGTCCACTGATTAATCTCAGATAAGATAGTATAATACATGACAATGACAATGACAATGACAAACATATTTATTTCCTTTGAGCATAACAATTTACGAAAAATATAAATGTACAACATTTTTAAAGATCAAAGAAAATGGGAAATTCCTGAAGCATAGCTTGTGAATGGAAATCCTAAATTACATAATTGAATATTTCTTTTACATATAAGGTTCAAAAATAATTCAAAGGCCTATTTTACTTAAATAAAAGAAGTTTAAAACTTAGAACAATTCTATTTCTTTTCTGTAAATTATATTTTGTATTCATTAATAACAACATCTTAATTACTTTTAGTTTCTTTATATTTATTCGGATGATTAAGCAATAAATTAAGTACAGTGTCTACAATCTAAAATAATATAAGAGAAAATTTGTAAAAAAATAAGTTAATCTGAATTCCTATAAACTATAATGTCTTCTTTCTAATAACAACAACTAAGTTTTAATAATAAAATAAACTGCTAAATCGTTATACATATATATATACCTATATAGATATACCTATATACTCATACATATATATACAAACATTTACATACCATATACCCATACGCACACACATACGTACATACATACATACATAGGGCCTACATATATACACCCACACACACATACGTAAATTTATAGTTGTTAAAGTGAAACTGACATTTTTTGGGCAATACGGTATATAAAAATACACAGAATAAAATTCTAAATTATAGCAAAACACAGATTTCCGCTATAAATCTAAATTATATTTACCTAATAGATTCTTTTTGTATATTTTTTTTAATAAAATAGTATTCCTACAATCTTTTATACTGCTAGGTAGACTATTCCATAGATTACTCCCTTTATTTGTCAAGCACATTGATTTTAGTGTAGTTCTCCTATAATTAATACAAAAATTGAAATGTTCCCGCTGTCGGGTAGCATAATTATGCATTTCCGTGAGTGGCCTAAAGTACTCCTGGATAATTGGTGGAAGCAATTTCTTATGTGCCTTATACATAATAACAGCAGTGTTCAATTCAATAAGATCGAAAATATTTAAAGTTTCAAACGAGTAAAAAATAGGTTTGGTGTGGCATAAGAAATCTGCCTTTGCAACTGTTCTGAGGACTTTTTTTTGCAAGAGAAATAAAAATTCAAAATAGTTTAATGGATATGCCACCTAGGATAGTTAGCTGATTAGTATATCCTTGGCGCGTGCCCAAAGAAATGAAATGAAATGGCATAAAAAAAGAGGAGATCTGAAAAGGAAAATCCTCTTGATTGATTTTAAAAGTACTGTACATGCAAAAAGATAAAATTAGAGTGAATGTTGTAAGATTATCTCATTTGATTGTCATGGTTTGAATACGTCACAAGCTAATCAGTAGAAAATAAACCATTATTTTTATCAATGTTAGTTGGCACGAAATATATAAGCGAGCAAGATTATGTTACCAGGATAAACTGAAAAAAAAAACCTTTTTATGATAAGTATTTCAGTGGCAAATTCAAGGAAGATCAGCCGGCCCACCCTCCCAAAATTTAAAAGAGGAGAAAAAAGAAAATTTATATACAAATTTAAGTCTGAGAGTGCCATTTCCGGCCAACTAGAGGTGCCATAATCATAAATTGATGGGGCTCAGGTAGTCTACACTTCATCTGTAAAAGTCCCTCCTTGGGTCCCCTCTATTCCAAATTCCCGAATCTGCCAAT
Organism: Anneissia japonica; assembly: GCF_011630105.1. Taxonomy (NCBI): domain Eukaryota; kingdom Metazoa; phylum Echinodermata; class Crinoidea; order Comatulida; family Comatulidae; genus Anneissia; species Anneissia japonica. Next base: position 135,602 of record NW_022730291.1, on the reverse strand, counting down.
GTATTGTGAAAAAATAGTGTGGAAATAAATGTTAATTGCATTCCTTAAAATTAATTAGATACTATATACTATAGACGCCACAGCTTCCGGGGCATTCGCCCCCAGGACACCCACTTACTGGGTGCCCTAGGAGGCCCCAGTCAAGGCTTAGGCCTACGGCACAAGACTTCCATATTTTGCGATTTGTCC